>NW_014556913.1:0-17159 GCF_001313825.1 Dinoponera quadriceps | reverse complement strand
TCTCGCGCGGTAACTCAATGTGGCACCCCGCACGCATCGGATTGTACTTTTTCACATTGATTGTTAGGTTGAGTATTTGCGACAATGCCCATCCGCTATCACGTTCCTGAAATTCTTCTAAAGATGCTAAAGTGGGCTCGATAACACGTCGCTCAAACCACTCTTCGAGATCGGATACGCGGAAGAGTTCAAAGTTTTTTGTGGTAATACTTTTGTTCGCGCGTTTATCACCTGTGACAAACTCACCGTTAAATGCAGTGTTCACTTTCACACTTGCGTGTCTCTCCCTGGCGTTTTGCACATGTTCAAGCATTATGTCTTTCGCATTCTGGAGAAATCGAAGAGGTTCGATATAATTTACATTTATAACCGCACCAGTTAATACGCGGCTATTAAAAGCTGTGTCTATTTCACGCCACAAGTGTCCTGTTGAATGTTCGGCGCCGGCATGTACAAAACGCGTACGCAATGAATGTTTTAGTCCTTCGAGTCGCGTAATTCGAGCGATCAACGATTGTTGATCACCGATCGATAATCTCGGTCGTTTCGCTCGACTATGTCTTTCCAACGACTCGAGGCATTCATCACACCGTTCCTTTCACCGGTTGTACTCGTCTCGCGAACTCAATCGAGTGGATTGATCCCACAGTTCACGTTCACGCGAGTTCGCGCGAGTTCTTCCATTTTTTAGAACCTTCTAAAAGAACTTCTAAAATCTTCTAAAATCTTCTAAAATCTTCTAAAACACTTCTCACACAACTTTTCTCATTATTTAACTTTTTTTTTTTTACTGATCACTGTGCAGTGCCTTCGCTTGAACAACCTACTATGATCTTTCGCTTTTTAATATACCGGCAATGACTGGCACAAACTGACTATGCGTTCCTGCCTTATATTTCTTCTTTTAATGTGAAAAAAATATGAGAGGTGATAGACTCTGAGGATATCGCCGATTCATCCGGGAAAAAGCTCACAATGTGCTCTGATGACGAATCCAAGTATCTCCATCAGCGCTTGAAGGTTTTCGACAACAGTTTCGATAAAAATTTAATCAGCATTCTTCGTAACAAACCTATGCATATCTTACATTCTCTGATAATGAATCCATCAGCGCTTATCTTACATTCTCTGATAATGAATCCATCAGCGCTTAACGCGTACGCAACATGTAGCGTTGTCGAAAAAATAATAACGTTTAAAATGTAATTCTTTCAAATAAGTATAAATATTGTGTGTCCTTATACCACACATCATTTTTTTTTGTCTTCTACGCTATGATGATTGGTGCTATCTCAGTAATGTGTGAGTGCTTACTTGATCGGCTACGACGCCGTGTTAGAGATTTATTATTAAGTTTTCTAGAAAAATCTATCGGTATGTGCGTTGCAAAGGTTGACATCCGTGAAGAATAAAAAGGGAGGGGAAAATAAACTTGATGGGGAACTTTTTATATATTTTTCGACAAGTTCATATATTCCATCAGTTGCTTCGTGATGACAAGACTCGACGGTAGTTTTTTACATGTAGTTCGAGATGTATACCATTGGTGCGGAAGTTAAGACCAAACGTACAAATTATTACTTGCCTATTGAACAGGATAAACAGGCTTCACAATGCAAGAAAAAGTGTAAAAGGTTAGTATTATTCTCAATTTATATGCAATATAATCTCTCTCTTTCCGAGATTTGAATATTTAACAAAAACTTCTCTTAAATATTTTTTACAGCGTTTCTACTGAAAAACTACGTATTCCTGCTTGTATCTTAGGGAGGAGATACATGCTAACAACTACGTCATATAAATACTTAGAAATTGGAATCAGTGTAGGACCTACATCCTACGTGGAAATTGTTCTTGGTGATAATTGCTGCAATCATTTGATATTACCAAATGAAATCTGGAAGGAGATTATACATAGACATGCACACGTCGAGCGACATGTGGAGTCATCTCATTCTTTGCCATTATGGATTCGAGATTTGGCGATGGAATGTCGTATGATGCATAGTGATACCATTATAAAGCTTACATTGTTTAACAAGTCAATGTATTTAAAACCAGAATCATTGAATACTTTATTCAATTTTGAGCAGTGTATTGATCATATGTACTCATGGTTATACGAAAATACGCATCTTGTTAATACAAAGTTCTAAAAATTTGTAAGCACTTTGCAACGAAATGATATTATTGGCGTATGGTACGAGTCCAAAACTACTGACTGGTGTTACGCCGCTAAAATAATACGCGAAAGTGGTGATTTCGACAGCGAGTCTCTTGTCGACTGTGAGCTATTGGCATGCGCCTTGAAAGACATTGTACATTATGCTCTTGATAAATAATTAACTAATTTAGATCGTAAAAGATTTTTTAACTTAATATCCTCCCTAACCTAGGTTACTGACTAGCGTTTTTATCAGGCTATGAATCCCGAGGCCCATCGAGAGTGATTGACCTCTGATGTGTACAGCAGGACTTATAATAATAAACTATTTTTTTTATCGTAAAAAATTTCTTAACTTAATATCCTCCCCCTTATCTTTTCCCTATATTCCCCCTTTTAGATGTAAGTGAACGCGATATAGGGGCGAGTGCGCTGGGGGGTGGGTGAACTTGGGTCGTTGCGAACAGGCCGCTGGAGGGGGTACCGATCGGACCGCTGCGGGGGAGGGTGGGTGCGGACCTTCGCGGGCGACTACCGCGGATTGTCGCGATCGGTGGGAGGGTGGGTGGAGGGGTGCGGACCTTCGCAAGGACAAGGGTATACCGACTGTCGGAGGAGGGTACCGACCGCTGCAGGGTCCTATTCGGTCTGTAAAACATCCCCGCGTGATGTCAGCCTTCTCGCGGGCCAACAAAACATCCCCTCCTCCGCGTGACGTCAGCCCCCGCGTCTACAAGTCACCTCCTCCCTCTTCGCATGGGTGCGATCTCTGCTTGTGTTCGGTTATCAGACTGAGCCGGAGTTTTGTCGCAACTACAACGACTTCGAACATTACCACGAGGAACCAAAAATGCATCGTTGGCGAGACATCGACGTTCGCTCGACAGATGCGACGTCACACCGCAACGAAGAGGTGAGGGCCACTGTGAGAGTGAGTGATTTGGTGCGCGCTTCCGCGCTGTATTATGCGATCCTCGTCGGTCGACTTCCCGCGATAGGAATTACTACTGGATCGCGCCAGGCGTTACGGAGGCGATGATTATTAGACTTATATTTTAACGTTTTCAACACCGTCAAAAACGAAGAGAAAGACGCCGGCTGGTTCAATGAATTTCTCTAACACAACTTGTGTCACGGTGAAACTAACGATGGATCCGCGTGGACAGTATGAACCACTGCTTTTTACGACGACACACGGAAGGTATCTCGACACGGTGAGGACGTATTTTGTTTCTGTTCGAGGAGATTGATGGGTATCTTATCTAACGAACATGATGCAAGTGTGGGTTTACGTTTTACCGAACGCATACTTTGCGAAATATCTTCAGTATCAGATTGGACTCATTAGCGATTTCAACATGGCGAAGTACAGAAGATACGAGTGCATTTTGAATCAAATTGATCCCATATAGGTGGAAAATTATTACGAATTTGACCTGCCAGATTTGTGCGCTGTAGTCACGGATCGAGTGCTCGCGCTTTGATACGTTAGATTGATCAGTTGCAATCTTGGATTCACTTCTTCTAAAGATCCTACTGTCGTATTCATCGCCAAATTAGCAGAGAAGCTCTTCGCCACTAATTGTTTCGCGCTAGCGGCCCCTTTGTTTTTATACCCTGTTCCGGTGTCCGTGTCGAAGATGTTTTGCATGCCAGTATCACCGCACACGGAATGGGACTCGTGCGTGCGTCGTTGGATGGAATACGTTCTAAGGAATCATAACCTTACAGTGTCAATGGACTCGTCGGGAAAACTTTTGAAAATAGAAACGCACGTTTTCGGACTGCGGCACGTAGAGGACCGATCGTTCTTTCGGCGTTTGGCTGTGTCACAATTTCCTCGAACAAGTACTAATTCAAATCTGCGCGAATACTAGTGTTGTAGCAGCAAATACATGAACCATTCCTTCACACCTTTTGGGCGCACTTATACGTTAAGCGAGTCTCGTTTAGCAATTCGCCCGTTTCACATTGGTGAGAAATGAATAAAAATGATATTTTGAGCACTAACAACCCTTCAGTTTTTTATTTCTTCCCGTAGCAAGTAAGAGCTGGCGGCAATACGTTGATGCATGCGCAATGTTGAAACAAGTCGCCATGGCCGCTGTATTGACTACTTTTTGCTTAATATCCGCGATCGTTATACATTGGTTCAGCACCGGTGACGTAACGAACGATCATCTAAACGATTACGTGCGCAAAGTCGCCGAATTGCACGCAGGCAACGTTCGGAGATGGGAACGTTTGTGGAGAAATCACGGGAGAGATTCGTCAACGCGGGGNGGGGGGGGGGGGGGGTGACGGAAGACAATGAGGAAGGAACCTTCTCCGGGCTTGAGCAAAGTGGTGATTTTCCAGCATTTCACGAACTTTTCCCTGGAAGTGAACTCGTTCCGACGCGCGAACCTGCGCCGCGCGAGCCTACGCCGCCATCGTCGCCGTACGAGTCTACACCGCCGCCGATGTCGCGCGAGCCTACACCGCCACGCGAGCCTTCGCCGCCGAGCTAGCCTACGCCGCCGAGCTAGCCTACACCGCTGTTCGAGTCTACACCGCTATGCAAGACCGAGCGCCGTGAGAAGCCATCTCCAGAGTATGATGCGAGCGAACCTTCACGCGAGCCCAAGCTTGAGTCTACGGCGCCACGCGAGCCCGAACGCCGTGAGGAGCCATCCCCAGGGTTTGAGGCGAGCGTACTTTCGCGCGAGCCCGAGCGCGAGTCTACGCCGGAACGAGCAACAATGTCAGTACCGTAGCGACGATCGGCACCAGATACAGAATCGCGACCAGAGGAGACGTTGAGTTCATCGCAAGAAATATCGCGAAAAACATCGCGAACAACATCGCGAAAAACATCACAATCGTTGTCGATACAAAACTCTCCTTACTCGTCGACATCGTTACAATCCATAGGAAAAACATCCAAAGATGATAACGCATCAACGTTATCAAAATTATCGCGGGTAATAGAAGCACCGACGATGGATAGAATACCGTCACCGACACAAAAGCCATCATCGTTGCAAACGTTGTCGCCGCCAAAACTGCCATCGCCATTGTCAAAAAATACCACGTTGAATGAAGAAAAGACAGAGACGTCGCGATCACCGTTGTTGGTATCCATATTGCCGCGAACATTAAGGGGGAAGTCTACTGTAAAATTTTCAAAAAATCAATTTTTTGTTTATTGGCTTAAAAAATACTTTGAACCCTCTAAAATAAGGTACATTAGGTGTTATAGCCGGCTAAATTTTTCTTCATTGAAATTTCGACCTTTTACCGAAGCGCTCCGAAACGCGTACCTGAGGCAAATTCCTATCTGTTCGGCGGGTACAGCATAGTGACTTGCAATTCAATTTCTAACATTTCTAATACTCCAAGTCGATCAACAGATGTCACTAGGTATATTTTATAGTAAGTTAGAAACGATTTCAACAGTAAGGACGCCGGTAGTGCGTAATTTTAAGGGCCAGTGTGTCGAACAGCTGTGATCGTTTCGGCGCTTCCCGCGTGGCTAACGTATAGTTTTTATACTTTTATCAAAATGAAGCCTGCTTCTTTCGACAGAAAGGGTTCACGCGAAACTCCCGGACGACCTTCACGACGTAGGAAAAGACCGCCGCCACCAAATCGTCATACGATGGAGAATGAAACGGAATCGACAAGTTCTTCCGCGAAAAAATTAAGAACGAAATCGGTGGAAGTGGAAATTAATAATGGCTATGGATACCGTTTGATTGAATTTTTATTCTTGTTTCAAACGCTGAGTGAAATGATCATGTGCAAAACATGCGGTGGAAATGTGACTTTTTCGGAAAGTAGTATCCGTGGACTTGGATTCAACTTAGTCGTTAAATGCAGTAATTGTCAACCTCGAGCATTTTCAATAAAGGTCTACTCCAGTATCCTAAATGATGGACGTTATGAACATCAAAATTGGACCAAACGCCTTCAATTTATGCAACACCGTGGACGAGCGCAGAATATCACAAGCAAACGAACGGTCGTTAGACGCTTCAAAAGAAGGGAGAATCGAAAGAAGAACGGCGCGATCGGCACTCGAAGAGGATTTCCTTGAAGAAGAAGATGTACTATATGAAGCAGGAATGGGCGATTAATGGTAAGAAGCTTAAAAATGATTTTTTCATTGAAAAACTAATGCCGAAACTTTAAACGCGTTTTTCTCGAAACTAAGTTTTTCAATACGGTGTACACGATATCTCGAGTTTTAATGAATGAATCGACTTGAAATTTTAACCACATATTCTCTGGAATAGTGTCTCTCGTCTGGCGGAGCATTTTTTTGATATCGTTTTTTGTGTAATTGTTATAAACAATAATAACATCAAATTTGGGCAAAAAAATAGAAAAAAATTTCAAGAATTTCTTTTTCGGCGCCAAAATTTTTTATCGACAAAATCCTCCGTCAGACGAGAGTCAATACTATGTAGATGATAACCATATTTTGTTTTTTGTTTCAGATCACCCAGACGTGAGATTTCATGTACAGCGTTTGGGCACCTAAAAAAAACGGACCTGCACTGAAGGAGTGCCACGACGGCAATTTTGAATATTTCGACTTGAAAATTTTTTTACAAATACTTGAATATATAATAAAGATAACAGTTTAATTTAATTTAATGTACGAGTCATATTTTGTTAGAAAAAAAATCCGGAAAATCTGTCTGTTTTTTCCCTTGTCACAGTAGACTTCCCCCTTAAAGACGTTCCTGCATTCATCGACAACGTCATTTTCAGAGCTCCTCCTCCACTACCCGCAGAAACGAGAAGATGAAATAATGCCGTCGACAACGATCGCGGACACTTCAGGTTTTCGGCGGCAGAAAGCGGCGGAAACCTCGTTGACGCGGATCGGTGCGAATGACGCAGGACAATATGAAGAAATGAACGAACGATCAGCAGAGGAGACCATCGCGAAAGAAAATTTGCCTTTACGAAATTTGGCGACGTCGTCGTCGAAACGCGAAGACTCGGTAACGCAAGAGAGTCGTCCGAAAACTGTGACGGAAATACAATTCGTCGCTATTGAAACAACAAAGGATAGTGTCGAAAAATCCCGCATTAAAAGATCAATCTCGCGAACTACGTCGTTTAAACAACCAAAGCATCGTAGAATCTAAAGTAATCATTGACGCGACTAACTAAAATTAGAAGAATTTTGCGAATTCGCGCCACGGCATCAACGCACGAATTCCAAAGTACTCTCTTTTCGTCGACGTTCCTGCGAAGTATGAAGATCTCGATGAAGATCTCGTTTCAGACTCGTCACGTAATCATAGTCATTCTTCGCGCTCTCGCACGATTTGTCTGAAATGCAAAAAGAGACAAATTAACTTCTCTTCGCACCATGCGATCGCGTACGTCGTATTCGCACTGCGCGCCTCACCGTGACCGAAAAATCGTGCAACGCAAGACGGAACCACTGACGCGTGGTCCGGTTTGAAAGGATACGGTAACAAGAAAGTGGCATCACCCTCCAAAACAGTAATTCCGCGAGCGTGTTTTGTCACGATAAATTGCAACGTTCGCACTCGCCCAGTCGGAACGTTTGTCGTCTCATTTCTGCGCACAAATTATCGATCATAACGACACGATATTGCGCAGCATCCGCCAACATCGCGCGGACAGATCGATCGTAGAGAATACGACCAGATGCGTCGCTGTGTTTCGATTTATTTGAAATTCATTGAACCTTCAAGAGCTCAGAACGCTTTGATTCGAATTTTCGATCGTTCCAAGTTCGCAATTATCGTCGATCGCTACTACAACAATCGACAGTATTCCAACCAAGATCGTCAATGTCGATCTCATATTTGCTCTATGTTGGATAATTTTTGTCGTTTACATTGCCATTGTGCTCGCACTAGGACATTTCTTTAAAAGAAATATGGAGAAAATACCTTTCGATTCCCCGCTCATTTTTCTATTCGTAAATGCGCGAATGGACAAATTTGCAAATTATTCTTTTCATCAAAGACGAAAGACAACGCATCGATTAGTGACGATCGCCGATAGTCCACGATGGAAAATTTTTTTCTCGAAAGCGAAGAGAATCCGAAAAAAACGCGATTCGCGTCGACGAAATGTTTCGTATGCTTATGGATAGTTTCTATACCCGTGGGAGTGTCGGCGATCAGTACCACACTAGCCGCTTGGAAAACGTGTACTTCTGCCGCGGCGATAAAAGTCTCAACGCACGGTGACGTCTTCGACGAAGCGACCACCGGAATATTCGCGATGATGACTACTGTACAGATACCGCCATTATCGCGAAGACTTCAACCGAGAGACAATGACAGTGGCAACAACGACGAATGTGTCAATTCAAGACAGGTAATTTTAACGTCGTTGTGGAGAGACTCCAGCACTATAAACGATATAACGTTTTGGTTGAAAAACGGCGGCGACGGAATGTTGACCTGCAAAGATCTGTTATCGGTGCGCGCGAAAAGAGCTACGCGAAAAAAACGACAACGCGACGACGAAGAATCGAGTAACGTTCGCCCGACTCGTGATTTCTTGCACGGAGTTCGATTTGATTTGTGGTGAATCGTTTGTCAGGCTGATGCTGTAGCGACTGAATTGGATTCTTCTTGTTCTCACGACGGTGCTGTTTAGAGAACAACCAAAATTAATTTGCACCACTGATCGAAAGTACGACTGCGGCAATGGATTGCACAGAGCGATGCGACGCGACACTTCGAACGTTACAAATCCCGTCGCAGTGCATCCTGACGATACTGCCTCTTGACGAGAGACGCGGATCACTTTATAATCGCGCGTATGAAACATGGTGCTTTAACCCCTTGCCGTGCCATTTAGCTCGACGGAACTCGGGCCCAAGTGTTACGCGTCAACGCGTGGTANAAACTACTTTGTAACAGCAATTATGAGACTCGTGACTAACTCTGGTGGCGTACTGATAGAAACTAACATTCAATCACGACCCAGGCTCGTGATGTTTATGTTTGATCCGACTATCTGTACACGACCTCGGCTCGTGATGTTTACGTTTGGCCCGACGATCTATTCACGAGCCTGGCTCGTCATATTCATGTTTGGGCCAAAATTTTCATCACGAGTCAGACTCGTTAAAGCACGGCAAGGGGTTAAATCACGCTACGGTAGATGAATGGTAATCACAGTCGCGACGTTGACTTTGTACTCATTGTTTGTTGTAAGAATCGTATTTTTGTCAAATCTTATTGACGAGACCGATCGCGCCGGAGGTCTCAACTTACTTGCGGCAGCAATGCTGATTCTTTTGAATCGCATCTCCATCGACGGAGTCGTAAAATCCAGCCTGTCAGTCAGCGTTAATACAGTGGCGTGATCGCTATTACATAAATAGTCCTTTGTTGGATTGTCGATTCGTTCATTCTGCGGACTTGGTGTCTTGCATGGTTCTTGTCGTCGTGCTTGAGATTGAAATACGCATTCGATTGGCGAGCGCCGCACTTTCAATTACCGAACGACGCTACCGCGCGAATAAGAAGTCCATTGTTGCTGCATCGTCGTCGCCACCCTTCGAAATTATGATTGATATCGGTGGATCGATCTATTGCACGGGTAGGGCTCTGGTTCGAATCGGACCGGATTCTCAATTTTGCCACAAGTATTACATAGTTTTCTATTTCGACAAACGCGAATCTACGAGATTCGTATTTCCGTACGGTGTTATCGACCTTTCAATGAGACGCAAGAAAAAACTCTGATATAAAAACTGCGAGCGTACTGCCGATTCGCAATGTCGCATTTCATCGAACTCGCGGACGACAAAAACGACGATCAGCGCGCGATAGTTCTCACTGTGGTGCGGCTCATATTGAGCGCGCTGTCGAGTGGAATTTTTCTACCGAAAACCGTTAATTCGGCAATCGTGAATTGCGACGGAAACACGAATCTCGCAGAAGACATGATCTTTAGCAATTATGCGCGGAGAAGAGACACCGAGAACGACACCACAATTGTATTAGCGACGAACGAATGTGTTTTCGCAGCTATAAACGTTCTCGCGAACACCAATCCGAGTCGAAATGTGATACTCAACTGTCAATTGACAGAAGCGGCGAACGAAAGACTACGCGCATTGGCGATCGAAACGATTATTCAATGGCACTAGGTAGAAGACAAGCTATTTCCCGTTCATCATCATCTCTCTTCCGACGATTGTTTCAACGAACTCGGTGGCAGCATACTCGACTATAAGACACGGTGGCCTGTTTTGACGGCAGAGACACGACCATCGTGCTGATGTGAGAACACGCGGAGACGATCGTCCCGTTCCTACACGAAGAATTGGATTAGAGAAAACTCGTTTATCGCGACATCGTGTGCGCTGCAATATAAACATTGATGAGATGCTGGGAATAAAAATGAAAGAAAAAAGTTTATTGATTAAAACAATATTTTATTTTTAATTTTTTAGACTCAATACAACGACGGAACGACCAAGACAGTATCGCTAGAATGCGCGGAAGGGTTGCGATGCGACGCGCGCGATTTATGTTCTCGCCCTTTGAAGAAACGATAATTTTCGTAACAATAAAAGAGGATTTCGGAATTTTTTACTCCCGCAGCTTTTCTTTCTTCCAAATTGCGCGTTAATTTACGTTCTTTACGAGAGAACATAGAACGCGTAATAAGATAAACTTCGCAATAGGAACGCAACGTACCGACTATCAAACGTATCCATCGATCGAAAGCAATTTGCGACAGATCGCATCTTTCCAAAATGAATTCGATAAAATGGACGGCGTTGTTGCCGATTCGCCTCGCGATATCACACCTTATAGAAAATTCAAACAAGAAACCGTGAGGCCCATTGATTTCGTTGCGACGTTCGAACAGATACGCCGCATTATCGGCCACGTCGACGAGATGGCGTCTCACACCGAACGCTCTAAGACGCCGGGCACGTTCGGTCAACCAATTTTTGGTTACTTTACGCATATGATCGACGATTGACGGGCCCAATTGTTCGATGGTCTTTAAAGACGCGACCATCTTCATCGTTCGTGCGCGCCGTTGTTACGATAGTTGTTACAATAGTACGATTTGCAAAGATAGATCACAGCGCCCATTGCAGAACTTCCGTGACAGTCACCGTCACCGCTATCATCGTCTCCCGCGGAAATAGCATCGATCCACTTGCTGTATGTGCAATTGCCAAAATTATCGACGTACGCGTAAAGAGATGCTTCGGACGACGCGACATCGTCGTCTTCGTCCACAATGATAGCCGAATCGCCACCGTTGTCAGCATCGTCATTAATTTCGTCGACGACGTGCTCTTCCTTCTCGAGCGCCGCTGAAGAGGAACATTGTCGTCGATCCTCGCTACCGCCTCGATTACACGACGCGTCTATGGCAACGTTCGAGACGCAATCTTTACCGGACAGTAAAGGAAGTTTTCTGTTACCATTCGCGTCCTCGATGATGGAAGCGTAATCTCTCGTCATTTCTTTCTCCTTGCTGTTGATGTCGTCGTTAACCATAGAGATATAAGAATAGAGGGAACAAGCCTGTAAGTGGAAGTGATAGAGGCAAAGAGAGAGATGGATGCCGAGTGTCCTATCTGTCTCTTTCTAGTTGAGCGCTGTGATTGGTTGTTACAATGAGCCGCCAAGACGACCACGCGACGTCAGGAGGGGAGAAAGCAGACTAAAATTTCGTTTTGTAAATATGCGTGCACATGTGTGTAGAATTAAAATTCGTTAAATATTCGAACGTTAACAAAATAATAATTGGACACGATTTGTTTAAAAATGAGGCATTGTTTGAAATGCAATACGGAGTCTTATCCTGGATGTAACCGCAGTTTTCACTCGTAAGAAAGTACAAATACGTAACCTCAAATAATTATATGTTATTTTTTCCTACATTAAAAAAAATATGTAAATGTTGTAGGCTACCGAAGGATATAGATATAAGGCGTAAATGGTTGAATATACTTCAACTACCTTTGTATTTTGAAGTGAAAACAGCATATATTTGCAGTGATCATTTTAGCAATGACAGTTTCTTTGAATTGGATGGAGAAAAATATATAGCTATATCGTCGTTGGCGCGGCAGCCAATCCCAGCGCGTGACTAGAAAGAGATAGGACACTCGGCATCCATCTCTCTCTTTGCCTCTATCACTTCCACTTACAGGTAGCATATATCCCTTGTTCCCTCTATTCTTATATCTCTATGTCGTTAACAGTCACTGCCGTCGCGAGACTCTGTCACTGCCGTCGTTAAAACAAATCGTCGTTTGCGTTTGTTTCCGCCGACGGCGCAGTTGCTATGAGATACCAAAATAGGGACGAAAAATTTCTCTTCGAGAACGCCGCCGTCCTCGGGAAATTTTCAGTTGCGCAACAACCAATGTCTCTGTGGAACGTTTGATTTGCGGAGCAATTTTCTTTCAGTAAATTCGCGATAATCCAGTATTATCTGAACCAGAGTTCAAGCGGCGAGCGCTCGACCGTTGCTGGCACCGTTCAGAGTCACCCCATTGTGACAACGAACGAGTACGACGTCGATGAGTAATTTCAAAACTATCTCGGGTCGAAGCTCGGGGTACCGAGCAAAGTACGAATCGCCGCCCGTAAGGATCCAGTGCGATTCGCACTGGCGACACCACACGAAGAACGATAGGTTCTTTAACAGGACAAGAAAGTGTTGCATGTAACGGGTAGCACCTCGCGCGACGCACAACGTGGCTAGGGTGTGCAGTACGATCCAAAGTATCTGAGACGTGCCGGATTGCCATACCGAATTAACGGGCAGATATATGGGAAATATGCCCAATTCGTCACAGCGTGATCTCTCCACGGACCACGCAATTTCCGTCAGAGATTCGTATCTGTACAACACGGGTGCGTAACGAGCGAACGTTTCCACGGTGTCGAATCGTTCGTACAACAGATTGAGAGAGGACGTTCTTCTTCACGTTACGACTCGCCTTAGCCCTTTCTCGCGTGGCAGAATACGATCGCAGTGAGTTCTGCTCAGCGTCATCGGCAACGGTAGCAAAGTGGTCTCGTTTATACGTTCGAATGCACGGTTCATCTCGCTCTCTTCGTCCACTGTCAGAACGAATGTGACTGCTTCCTCCGGCGATGTCATCGTCGTGGTTGCAGTGCGATACTTCGCCAAGATCGAGTCGAGAAGATCGAATTTTGCGCGAAATTCGCGATTTGCTCTGCGGAAGTCACTCTCGTCGAAACAACGTTTTTTGTTAATTTCGACCTGCGTCAACGCGTCGGTCTCGCAAACAAGATCGTCCGCGAGATCAAACAGTTCGCGCAATGCGACAAACGAAGCATTTTTCTCGGTCACTCCTCGCCTCTCGATTTTTGCGAACGCATCAATGTCCTCGTTGTCATCGGGCGCTATCAGCGTGCGCAAAAAACTGATCGAAAACGCTAGGGAGTAGAAAGTATCGCGCGGTCGCGTCTCCAACAAGCGAAAGAAAGACTGTTTCCATCCATAGTCGACCAGATAAACAAGTCACCGACTTTGCCGAAAGCACTCGTCGTCCATACCGTTAGTGGTATTTTCGCACTCGAATCTTCCGCGTTAGCAATGTTGCTTATGTGAGATCACGCGTATAAATAAGACCGAGGTGTGCGTCGACTCGCTTTCTTCCGGTAAGTAGTATTTTTCTCCAATAAGAAAAGGGATAAAAATGCAGTCGTCATTATAGCCGAACGAAAAGGTTTTGGCTTTTGCTGTTTTTATCATCGTGATGAGTTCTATACTGGTGCACTATTGCATTTTCAGCTCATACGCATTGGATTCGAACAAAGGAGTATTCGCCCCGAAGGAGTATCAGCCGAAGCACCGAATTTCCAGATCTCATCAATTGAATGAGCGCAAAGAACAATCGCAACAACAATGACTCGACGTCGCAAACGGATGGAACGGTCGCGCGTAGATTACGACTTGAAAACAGCAATAATCGAAAGTCCACGGCAACGATCAATGCTTCGCCATTGTCGCAATCATCGATCGACGATGAAAATTGGACGAGAAGAACGGAAATGATTCTCGCAAAGATGCGATCGTCCCATTTTTCATTCTCTTCGATGATTTCGAACACCGATGAACGCAGTGACAAAAAAGGACTACCAGCAGCGGTAACAACGCCGCCACCGATCGAACGGAACGTGCCTAGAAATCCGTAGTTCAAACTCGCACAGTTGAAAATCATCCTTCGCGATCTTTTGCGATAGGCGATGATGGAGGGGAACGCGCGTTCGACGTCGCTACACTCGCGCTGGTATCGTGGAGAATCCGATTTTATCACTATATTTTCGTTCCAACGGCAAATGTTGCATTTCGCCGCAACGAAGAGCAGCAACGATGTGACGACGTTGGATGCCTACATACTCTGCGCGACGGTACTGACGGATTTCGCCGAACGTTTTGTAGCCTAATCGCCGCATAGAGGACTGGAGAATGTTCGTCATTATCGCCGCTACTTATTTTTCACAATGCGTTTATTAGGGCAAAAAGCATGCAAATTTGCGCTCGAAGGCGTTTTGTTGCGTCGTTTTGTTGATTCGTGATCCGTACAATGTTACCGCGCCGGTCGCTCTTTCGAGGATATGGACGAAGCAACGATGTATCGTATAACAAACGCGTGGATACTGGCGATGAAAGCGATAGGCGCACGTGACTGGCAAAAAAACGCGAATTACATTCGAGTCGGCAATACGATGTTCGATCGTACGGTAAACTTGCGAGAATGGTCATTCCTGTATTGCGAGCCGATTCCGCCCGATGCCATGGTCAGACTGCGAGATCACGGTCGTCTCTCTCAGGACAAAGTCCCGTTTTACGGTGATCTCTGGCATCAATACGTTCACGTGTAGAATCTACGTCTGCTGGACGACGCGATGAATCGCGCCGTCTCGGAAAACGTCGATTTTTCGTCACTTCGTTTCTTTCTGCACACTGAGGTGAGGTTCGCATGTTTCGGTCTATTCAGACCCAGCACGGAGATATCGTGTCATTGGTACTGGCCGAACACCACTGTTGGCGTAGAAATAGTATACAGCATCGGAATAATGAGCGTCTACGAACAACGTTATTCTTTTTCCTGTCGTTTGATCAAGGAGACTCTAACTTTCTATACGTACTGAACGGAATGCTTCGATCCGTTTCACATGCACATGTTCTCGCAGCAACGCATGTTCGCACTACTCGGGGAGTCGGAGCTCGAACACGAATTTTTTCAACCAAGATGTTTGGTTCTGGACGGTGAATCCGAATCATGAGTATTAGCGAACTGCGACGCAAGACGCGAAGCAGGCGATATGATAGCGCTCTATTCGTTGCGTACCATTGGAGAGGTGCTCAGTACTAACTCATGTTTCAACGCTACGAGATGTTTCGCGATCTCGTAGTGGAGAAGTGGGTCTTAATGGATCGCAGTCGTCACCATCTCTACATTCACACGACCGTGGGCAATCAATGCTCCGATCGCACGGCCTTGTACTACACGTCAACACGCGCAAACGGAACCATCAGACACGTGTCGACGAAAACCTCGATAACGATCTACGCTTACGCGAATTTCGACGATCAGATTCTCGCGTCGCGTATACTTTGCCATCCGATAACAATCGACGCTTTCGTCGAACAAACGCAGAAAAAGAACACGTATTCGTGCTTTCTCGAGGACGGTCGATTGTATCACACCCTTTCCGCGGAAGATGCCAATAGATACGTATACGTAGCGTGCAAGGACGAAATGATCAATATACCAATGACTTTTACGGTAACGGGACGACGATACACTTTCAACGAAGAAACGTACAATCAGTATGTGAGCGTGAGAGATCGCGTATAACCTCACTATGCGGAAAACACGATCGATTGCAATGCGAATTATCGACGTCGGACGGCGGCGAACGGATGACAATCGCGACAACGCCGACAAAGATAAGAGGGGCACCCTTGACGGACGAATTGATTAAAAAAATTGGATCGACGCGACGTTTCGAATAGCGATGATCGAGATAACTAGCATACTGATGATGGTGAGTGCGATCGGGATATTCGATTGGTACTGCGTACACACGTTTGCGCCGGACGATTCATTGGATTTTTACGACAAATGCGATTACTATTACAGCTATCCACGAAAATATCGAGTTCGAAAACCGCCGGTATGGCTGCAGGACGAGCGACTTTCCATTCACAGGGCCATGAACATGGTGTTGGTGATGAGCGTCGAACCACCGAAACTGGACCGATATACTTTCTTACCGGCGGCGAGTAAGACTGTGCATTCAACATGGAATACGGACCACGGAGTTGGGTAACATGTGCAATTGGCTGATCAAACTAGCGGGCCACCATTTAAGCGTAAACACTACGACGACGAAAGATTACGACTACAAAACGAATAAGAATTACTACGGTGATGACGGATTTCGTTTATTGATACGCCAAAGCGATGGACGGAAAGTTCAATAGACTGTTTCGCTGGGGAAAGAACTGGTACAAATTCAACATTTCTTCCACATTGATGCTCTTCTACTTCATGCTCGTGACTGATAGTGTCGACGAGCGAGGGTTCGCAGGAGATCTGATACTGAAGATCATCGAGAATCCGTGCAAAAAATCCGTGCATTCTTGGGCATAAAACGGGATAATGTGAACGCAGTATATATGGCACTACCGTGGATAGCAGCGCATTTTTTCGCGGAAGCGCGAAGGAGGCGGCCAAAAACGAGGATTATCTTTACGTTGCGTCTTACATCAAATTTCCCGTTGTGGAGCATCGCAAGAGCGAAGGTTTGTACATCGATTCTTTGTACTGTGATGTGGCGGCTCGGAGCGCCCGTCCCAAGGGCGAAAGCCCTATCGCAAGGCGTGTGGCGTGCTTATAGGAGCGCACCGAATTAAGGTTACTAGTCTTTTTTTTGTAGTTTGTTTTTTTTTTGAGTTAGCGAAGACCGCGCGCCGCGGGCGC
>NW_014556912.1:0-1256 GCF_001313825.1 Dinoponera quadriceps | reverse complement strand
CAGATGGAAATGCGAGCGGTTGAGTTGGCCTCGGTCAATTCGTGCGGCATCCAAACATTGAGGCGAGAAACATATCCCAACTGACGCAAATAGTTTTCTACACTTGTATGTGATATATTAAGTGTCGTAGCAATCTCTCGTACTGTTTGCGATGGATTTTTGTCGACGGTATTCTTTATTACAGCTGAATCAATCTCTGCTGGACGACCAGAACGGGACGCGTCACTAACATCAAAATCTCCAGAACGGAATTTGGCAAACCATTTTTGACACACACGATCTGTTAAAGCATCGTCCCCATACGCATTACAAATCTTCTTATGAGCTTCCGCAGCTCGTTTGCCTTTTTTGAAATAAAAAAGTAAAATATGGCGAAAATGGACGTTCTTTTCTTCCATATTTGCAACCGTACAGTACGCACAATACTCTGGTATTAACCGGCGTATGTTTACAAATAGGTTAGGTGGAACGTCGCTTTTCAGCTGCGCAAGCGCGTTGTGCGAGAGTGCTGTGGAAAAGAGATAGCAGAACGAGTAAACCCACTCCGATTAAAAAACCGAACGAACTTATTTGCCAAACCAATATTTTGAGAATCCTAAACGTCAGAAATCATGGGTGAATACAGGCGGACCATCGATATCCACTGCAAGACCAAATCGCTTTGGAAAGAAGACAATGCTCTGTGTTTGGTGGGATCAGAATGGTGTAATCTATTATGAGCTGCTTTAACCTGGTGAAACCGTTAACACTTATCGCTACCAACAGCAAATGATAGATTTAAATCTAGCATTGCGTAAAAACGACCGGAATATGGAAAAAGGCAACACAGTCGTTTTGCTCCATGATAATGCAGCATCACACACAGCAAAACGGGTCAGGGAAACGATCGAGGCGTTCAGTTGGGAAATACTAACGCATGCGGCTTATTCTCCAGACTTGGCTCGGTTATCATCTATTCGCATCAATGGGACACGCTCTCGCTGAGCAACGCTTCAATTCGTATGAAAATTTACGAAAATGATTCGATAGCTGTTTCGCTTCAAAAGAAGAAATGTTTTTTTAGCGTGGCATTCATAAACTGCCGGAGAGGTAGGAAAAATGTATAAATAGCAATGGACATTATTTTGAATAAAATATTTTTTATCATTTTCAAACAACAGACGTGTAATTTTTACAACAACTTCCGGTTTCATATTTCTACACCTGTTATATGTACGAGGTCTGTTCAAAAAGTATCGCGAATTTTGTGTTTTTTC
>NW_014556911.1:0-3438 GCF_001313825.1 Dinoponera quadriceps | reverse complement strand
TTGAAAAAACACAAAATTCGCGATACTTTTTGAACAGACCTCGTACACCTTCTGCCACCTTTCTAACAAGTTTCGGATTCCGTTGTGAAAAAACATCGGTTTAGAAGTAATGAAATTGTCGAGCCATTTTCATATCTCTGTCACATCTCAAAAACACTGTTCGGTTAAAGCATTCTGTATCGACCGGAATAAATAGTAATCCAAAGACGCTAAGTCAGGTGAATACGCAGTGTGTAGAAGAACTTCTCAGCTCAAGCTTTGTTGAATGTAGCTCAAGCAACATGCGGCTTAGCGTTATCGTATAATAAAATGACTTTCCCACCAGTAAATTGACCTTTTTTCTTCTATTTTTTTTTTTATCGGTTAAATGATTTAATTGTCAACAATAGCGTTCAGCATTAATAATTTCACCCTGTTTAAGGAGTTCATAATAGAACACATCTTTCATACTCCATCAGATGCATAAAAGAACCTTTTTAATATGAATATTTGGTTTTGCTACTGATATAGATAGCCGAGGTCTGCCCATGAATCCTGCATTGAGGATTGTCATATAGGATCCATTTTTCGTTTCCAATAACTATATGAGAGCGCGAGTGTGACATGGTAGACAGCACCAGTCTACTATGCTAGAAGTCCCGGGTTCGATCCCCGGCAGAACCAGAAAAATTTTCATACGCTCGTAGCTCCTCTTCGGTGGTCTGGCAAACCACCAAGAATAACCACATGCCAAGAAAACTTCTCCCCAACTACCGTTCGTAACCGGCTTTAACCCTTTTAGTGCCGGGCGAAAAAGAGGTGCTTATGCGAAGATAACCGGCCGATTTTACTAGGATTTGGTAAAAGGCTCATAAAAACCAAACGAAAAGCAATATTTAAAAATTATTTATTTTAATTCTCTCGTAATGAAATTAGACTATTTATAACGTATTTTAAATTTATTTTGATAGAGATCTCTCGCAATGCGAATAGTAAAGCGCTACAAGGTGCGGGCCGATATATCGGCTCTGGCACTTCTCGCCGGTGTAGCAGGAGCCGATATATCGGCTCCCGGCACTAAAAGGGTTAAACTGTAAGTCCCATATGCATGTGTACAATCTGAGTGCGCACCACGTGCATATGCAAAGAGAGAAGTAGGCCCAGGCTCAAACTTGAGCTGTGTAGCGCCAATACAGAGAAATAACTATATGCTACAAAAAATCTTTCTTACAGTGCTTGGAAAGTAATGATATGCATATATTCAAACAACAGATAATGCTGTTTTCCGAGAATTCATGCGGAATCCACTTTCCAAGTTTCTGAATTTCTTATGCAGTTGTCTTGAAACTGTTGTTCGGTCAACTTCTAGCTGTTCTACAAATTCTTCTTGTATCTGTAATGGATTTTCATTCAACAACGCTTCCAAATCATCGGTTTTCTATTTTCGTGGTATTCCAAAACATGGTCAGTCACTTACGTTAAAACTACCATCTTTAAAACGATGAAACCAATATTTGCATGTATTATGAGATACATTATTTTCACTTAGAACAGAACAAATTGATTCACATGGTTTAGCAGGGTTTTATCCTTGCTGGAACTCATACCAAATGCATTGTCGAATATAAAAAGCTTTTCATTGCTCATCATGTTCATTGTTATTTTGTAAGATTTTATGCACCACTAAATCATAAAATATGGCGTTTCAGATAATTCTATATCAACTTTACAAATACACAAAAAGATAGGATATTATAAAGTACTTTGAGGGTGACCCCGTTCCTGTACAAGAATAATATGAAAATAAATTTTTAGTGAATTAAGTGCACGAATTTTTTGTACACGTCTCGTATATATAGAAAGAAAATTAATGAAATTGTATAATAGAACAGTAGTATTTTATAATTTTATAACGGTTGTGCGTGTGTGTGTGTGTGTACTGATTGATTTCAGTGTGTAATAATTTTCATCTATAAAATGCAATTAAATTTTTTTTAAAGATTCCTTGTATTTTCTTTAACAGTCGACGTCACCCATCATTCTATATAAAAAAAAAAAAAAAGTATCACGGTGAAACTATCGAAAAGTCAATACTTCACGAGATATTTCACATTATATTGTATATTGAAAAATATTCATTTTTCGACATCAATAGTTTGGAACATAATCATCGATTTAAATATAAAGTACATTTTTTTAAAGAATGCTCTTTCTGAAAAAATTTAGTTATTTCACATTTCGGCGCTATTAAAAGAACAAAATAAAAGTTTCAGACATCCGAAGCAAAGACTAATTCCGTTATATTTTTTGGAGTTAATATCAATTTGAGCGAACGTAATGAAATACCTGCAGATCCGGGGAGAAACAATCCAGAAGCGAGCAACTGCAGCACTCTCTTATACGCCTGGTTTATTGGTAATGCTTGTCTGCTGGGATTGTTCATTATAGCGTTATGCGCTAATAAATCCAGCATCCACGGAGATAATGGTTCCAAACCTTCAAATCTGCTCCTAAGATCACGAAGTAGTCGAATTAGGACCTTGATACTAGAATGATGGGCGTTCTCCTCGAACCAACGAGAATGTCTGATGGCAGCGAGATGTCCTATAAAGATGAAAATAAATTAAATACTTTTGCCAACGATTAACAAAATTAGCTGATTGTCAAAAAAAGAAAACTAAAGATACATCCCACCTTGACATATTTTGACATCCAAGTGTTGATCGGATTCCAGTTTACGTAGATTTTGGTGCAGTGTAGTTATTAATACACGAACAGTAGCTTCGTTATTAGCGATATCAAATCCTCGCTCTGTTTGTATCACTCTGAAGATCTCCTTAGGGTTTACAGTTTTCAAATCATTGTTGACCTTATTTCCAAGAGCTTCTACTGCTGTCTTAGTCGGTAGAGTTTTAAGAATAACGACTATATCGGCGACGTTGTGACCCTTTATCATTGTTCCTTTTTTGAAACTGCCGACTTGTCTCACTTCTTCTAATTGCTGTTGAGCAAATGTATATATACATATATATATATATATACATATTAGGTCTAGTAAAAAGTAATCCATTATTTTTCCAATAGAGGGCTTTACTAATCTGTATCTCGCGTTGTATAAGTCCGATCGGATTACGCCAGATGGCGTTAGAAAGATAACATTTCGTACAAAAAAAAGCTCTCAGACAGTTTTGTGATTGCTTGACTCAGTATTGTTTGAGCACGCATCAAAGATGGACACCAGCAAAGAGAAAATACGCCATATTTTACAGTTTTTCTTCGATAAAGGCGAAAACGCAAGCCAGGCGGCTAAAAATATGAATAGTGTTTATGGTCCTGATACTGTAAGAGCCAGCACGCGTAATTTTGGTTTCGTCGATTCAGTTCCGGTAATTTTGATGTCAAAGATACATCACGCTCCGGGAGGCCAATTGTTGAAAATGTTGATAAAATAATGGAAAT
>NW_014556910.1:0-5042 GCF_001313825.1 Dinoponera quadriceps | reverse complement strand
GTTGGATTCGTTTTGACTATCATATAGCGATAATAAAAATATGTCTTTCTATTTAAAAAAAAATTCAATGACTTTTAAATTTCGAAAAATATGACCTTAAAATAATATTCTGCCTATCAAAATATTTGCCTCTCCGAAACAACCAATGTTTTCTTTTAACATTTTTTCCTATCATAAAAACAAGCGAAATATTTCAGATGCTCGAGTTAAATGGGACCTTGTATAACACATACATAATGTATACAGGGTGATTCATAAATACACGTCCCCATTTCAGAAGGTGAATCTACATATTAAAATAAATAACCGTCATAAGAACATGTGTCCTAAATATCTTTGTTTTAAAGCTACAGATAATTAAAGAAAATGTTCGAAATGTCCAGTAAACACTGTTTATTGCAGTAATATAATATGAAAATAATGCATAAATTATTTGTATGTTATCTCATACAGCACAGGTAGATTTTAAGTATATACGCAGTATACCGCGAATGTAGATTGCGAATATCCCATGAATATGCGAAATACGTACTACGATATTCTGAGAATATCCTGAGGATGTTCGTATTTCCGCAACCGCAATTTACTCAATATATGCTGAGAACATTTTATGTTATATTGCAATATATTAAAAGTATATTAAAAGTATATTAAAAGTATATTAAAAGTATATTAAGTATATTAAAATAATATTTTAATCACATTACCAATGTCTATTAGAAATATCTTTCGGTTTATTGCTTGTATATTAGGTCTATCTGAAAGTTCTGTCCGATAATGTTATCTCAAATTTCAACACATTTGAACGTGTTCGTTTGAAACATATTGGCTGCCTCTTTTTATAATTGTATTTCTACATATGTGCTCTTCTAAATTTAATGAAACAATTTTATCATCTGAGTATTAAGTAAGATTCATTCGCGTAAACATGTCTATAGATAAAGTTAATTTACGGCAATGCATTCTATTTGAATTTCAACAAGGTAGAAATGCTACAGAATCGTGTAGAAATTTGGTAAACGTTTTTGGTGAAGATAGTTTCTGACAGAACGTGCAGGAGATGTTTCGAAAAATTTGATGCAGGCGATTTCGATCTTAATGACAAACCACGCTCTGGGAGACCATCTCTGATCGATGACGATGTTGTTAAGACCATTATATTGTAAAATCCTTTTTTGAAACATCGGAGATCGCAGAAAAGCTGAAGTCAACACAACCATTTCGGATCATGTTCGGAAACTTGGATTGATGTATAAATATTCCAGATGGGTGCCTCACGAGTTAAGTGAAAAAAATTTACAGGACCTATGAATCATCATTTGCACGCCTCTGTGTGCTCGGAACAAAAACGAACGTTTCTTAGACTAGATGATAACCAGTGATGAAAAGTGGATTACGCGTATGAGAACATTGTGAGAAAAAGAGCATACTGTGAGCCTGGACAATCTTCCCCCTCCACTTAGAAACCGAGCTTGAGTCTCAATAAGAGAATGCTGTGTACCAGGTGTAGAAGTATGAAACCGGAATTTTTTTGTAAAAATTACACGTCTGTTGTTTGAAAATGATAAAAAATATTTTATTCAAAATAATGTCCATTGCTATTTATACATTTTTCCCACCTCTCCGGCAGTTTATGAATGCCACGCCAAAAAAACATTTCTTCTTTTGAAGCGAACAAACTATTGAGCCATTTTAGTACATTTTCATACGAATTGAAGTGTTGTTCAGCGAGAGCGTGTCCCATTGATGCGAATAGATGATAATCGGACGGAGCCAAGTCTGGAGAATAAGCCGTTAGTATTTCCCAAATGAACGCCTCGATCGTTACCCTGACCCGTTTTGCTGTGTGTGATGGGGCATTATCATAGAGCAAAATGACTTTGTGTTGCCTTTTTCCATATTCCGGTCATTTTTTACGCAATGCTCGATTTAAATCAATCATTTGCTGTTGGTAGCGATCAGTGTAAATGGTTTCACCAGGTTTTAGCAGCTCATAATAGATTACACCTTTCTGATCCCACCAAACACAGAGCATTGTCTTCTTTCCAAAGCGATTGCAGTGGATGTCGATGGTTCGCCTGGATTCACCCATGATTTCTGACGCTTAGGATTCTCAAAATATATCCATTTTTCATCACCTGTCATAATACGATGGACTTTCTTTTGTATCTGTCAAACAGCATTTCACAAGTGGTTTTTCGATTTTCTTGCTGTCTTTCATTCAGTTCACGTGGAACCCATTTTCCCACTTTCTGAATCTTTCCCATGGCTTTCAAACGAATTGAGATAGCTTTCTGCGTCACATTCAATTCATCCGCGAGTTCTTGTTGAGTTTGAGTATCACCTTAATCCAATAAGGCTTGCAATTCGTTGTCTGCGAACTTTTTCGGTGGTTTTCCACGCTCTTCGCTTCTCACGTCAAAATCACCACTTTTGAATTTTTTAAACCACTCGAAATATTGTGTTTTACCAAGAGCATGTTCACCGTAAGCTTCGACAAGCATTCCATGCGATTATGCAGCAGTTTTCTTCAAATGATAACAAAAAACCAATGCTGTCCGCAAATCGTAGTTCGTAGGCATAAAACTCGACATGTTTAAGGTTATAAAAAAATATACGGTGTATGGAACTTTGGTTGTTGTGTGTTGAAAATCTTCGTCAGCTGTTAGAGGGAGATGATGGTGCTGCAGAAACGGTCTTACGGTTCCTAAACTGATGGCTAGCACCATCTATAGGGAAATTCCGGTTTCATACTTCTACACCTGGTATATGATGGGACGTAAAGGGACTAATGCACTATGAGCTTCTCAAACCTAAAGAAAGGTTTAAATGGAAAATATATTGTCGACAAATGAATGATTTGAAGTAAACGCTCAAAAATAACTGCACCACAACAACGTCAGGCCAAATGCTGATATGGCGACTCGCCAGAAAATTGCAGATCTAGTCTGGGAAATTCTTTCACATCTACCATACTTTCCGGACCTAGCACCATCAGATTATCACCTAATTCTCTCCCTGCATAATTTTTCGAAGGGAAAAAATTCAAAAATAAAACAGATGTCAGCCAAGAACTGTTTGAGTTTTTCGCCTCCAAAGATGAGTCATTTTACAGAAATGGAATCCACACCATCACTCTGGGAAGAAGTCATTAGTAACGAAATTATATTGTTCAGTGAATATTCATAAATGTATTGAAAATGTATTATTTACTTTTCATTCAAAAACGGACAAAACATTCTAGTTGACCTAATATATATGTAGAATATCAATCTTGGAGAAGCACATATTACGAATAAATTTATATAAATATACAAAAGTAAATATGCGATGATTTTGATAAAATTTTTCATCCTATGAGAAATTATCGTCACAATGTACGTGTAAAAAACAAATACGTTTTGTAAATAGCTTGTAATACAAATTTTCTACACATGCAAAAATACTTTTATCATAATTTTGCGTTTACAGAATGTATACAGTTATTTGCAAAAAGGTTTGTCGTTTTTTAAACGGTCAGTTAGTAATCTGAATGATAGAAAAAACTCTATATAAAAACTCTATATAAAAGATGTTTTTGCCATATATATAGATTATAGTTGCAATATATATGAATGTAAGATAAAAAATATATTCTTTATGTAAGAAATAAAAAAAGATATTATTATGTATAGTATCATTAAATTTATATAAACAAAGCTTTAGACGAAAATTGTTATTTCACACTTACTTATTTTTATATGAAATATCTTCTATGCTGGAAAAAGTTTCTCTCATATCTATATATATATATTGGGAGTGTGAATAAGTTCTCGCCGTTTTTTGTGAAAATAAATCCTTTATTTAAAAAAAAAAAACAAGTCAATTAAAGTATTGCTCATCGCTGGAGACTACTTTTTCGCATCTTTCTGGCAGCATTAGAATTCCACGTCGAAAAAACGACATTTCTTTTGCGGCTATCCACGAATCGATCCATTTTTTCCTTTCTTCATGCGAAATGAAGTGCTGCTCAGCCAGGCCGTTAGTCATCGATCGAAATAAATAGTAATCAGAAGGCGCAATGTCTGGAGAGTACGGCAGGTGGAGTAGGACTTCCCATTTCAGCGTTTCCAAGTATGTTTTGACCGGTGACGCGACATGCGAGCGTTATCATGCAGCAAAATCACTTTATCGTGTCTTTGCTCATATTGCAGCCGTTTTTCTTTCAATGCTCAGCTCAAACGCATCAATTATCGTCGATAGAGATCTCCTGTGATGGTTTGGTTGGGTTGGAGCAGCTCGTAATACACTACCCCCAGCTGATCCCACCAAATGCACAGTATGAGCTTGGAACCGTGGATATTCCGCTTTGGCGTTAATGCTACTGCTTCGCCGGGCTTAACCCACGATTTTTTACGCTTGGGATTACTGTAGTATATCCACTTTTCATCACCAGTCACAATACGATGTATGAAACCTTTCATTTTTGTCGTTGAAGCAGTTGTTCACACGTGACAAGACGCCGTTCGCCGTCTCTCGGCTTCAGTTCGTACGGCACCCAAGATCCTTTTTTTTGTATCATTCCTAATGCTGTCAGACGTTTCGAAACTGTTGTTCGATCAACTCCTAATGATTTTGCAACATTGGATTGCGTCTGATATGGATCTTCAGCAAGTANGTGGTGCACCACTGCGTTCTCTATCTTGAACATCAAAATCACCATTTTTAAATCGGTTAAACCAATCTCTGCATGTTCTTTCCGACAGAGCATGATCACCATAGGTTTCTACAAGATTTCTGTGTGCTTCAGCTGCAGATTTCTTCTTAATAAAATAATGCAGTAAAATTCTCCGCAAAAACGGTTTATTTGGCACGAAATTTGATATGTTTCACGCTATAAAAAGAAAATGTTCTTTATAGGTTAATAGAAAGACACACAATGATTTTAAACATAGGTTATAGAACTTCAATATACCAGGTGTATGCATAAGTTTTTTCCGGTTTAACTAAAGACACTAAGAGATGGCGCCAGCGAAAAGTACGCAGCGTATTAATTTGACACA
>NW_014556909.1:0-1044 GCF_001313825.1 Dinoponera quadriceps | reverse complement strand
TTACCTCCGGCGGGCGCTGATTCGCTCAGAGACTAGGTCCGAACGCGGCAAGTTGCCTTCGAAGACATTACCCCCGGCCGAAAGGTTTTTTGACGACCCGGACAACTGACCACGTTTGTCGATGGGGAACAACGGGGAAACATTCCAGTCAACTGCCACCGCGCTGCGGCCTGCAGTTCCGCTGCGGAATCGCGAAAACCGGGACGACGTTATTTCCAGCGGGCTCTGANCGCGGCGTGTTGTCCTCGACGACTTTAACTACGGCCGAGGGGTTTCCTGACGACCCGGACAACCGACCACGTGGGCCGACGGGGAACCTCCGGGGAAACATCCCCGTCAAGTACCGCCCCGCTGCGGCCTGCGGTTCTGTTGCGGTATCGCGAAAACCAGGAGGACGTTACCTTCGGTGGGCGCTAAGTCGCACAGAGACTAATTCCGAACGCGGGGTGTTGCTATCGACGACGTTACTTCCGGCCAGGGAGTTCCCTGACGACCCGGACAGCAGACAAGGTGGGTCGACGAGGAACCTCAGGGGAAACACCGTGGAGTGTCTCCAAGACGCGGCCTGCGGTTTCGAAGCGGAATCGCGAAAACACGAACTACGTTATNGAACTACGTTACATCCGGCGGGCGCTGTGTCGCTCAAAGAATAAATCCTAACGCGGCGTGTTTCTTTAGACGACGTTACCTGCGGCCGAGGAGTTTCCTGACGACCCCGACAACCGACCACGTGGGTCGACGGGGAATATCCGGGGAAAATTCCTCGTCGTGTGCCGCCTCGCTGCGGCCTGCAGTTCCGCTGCGGAATTGCGAAAACCGTGACGATGTTACCTCCGCCGTGCGAGGAGTCGCTCAGAGACTAATTCCGAACGCGGGGTGTTGCGTTCGACGACGTAACCTCCGGCCGAGGGTTTCCTGATGACCCGGACAACCGACCAAGTGGGTCGACGAGGAACTTCCGGGGAAACACCTCCGTCAAGTGCCGCCACGCCGCGGCTTGCGGTTCCGCTGCGGAATCGCAATAACGAGGTCGAATTTAATTCC
>NW_014556908.1:3265-3630 GCF_001313825.1 Dinoponera quadriceps | reverse complement strand
TTTTCATCACAATTTATGATTTGGTGTAAAAACGGCAATCGTGTATTGCAAATCAACAATGATGCGCATTTACTCTTGCGGTCGACCATCTGCAGTTCCGTCAGTTCGTACGGTACGTATGAATCCAATTTTTTTACTTTGTTTATTGCACGCAGATGTTTTAATACAGCCGTATGGCTAGTTTCTAGCTTAGTCCCTAGTTTACGAATAGTTGTGTCTGGATTGGATTCCACAGTCGTCCTTAATTCCACGTTATCAATATGGACCTGTGGTCTTCCTCGAGGCTCATTGACGATGCTCAAATTGCCAGAATGAAATTTTTGGAACCAATATCGAGCATTTTTTTCATTGGTGGATCCATCTCC
>NW_014556908.1:0-3252 GCF_001313825.1 Dinoponera quadriceps | reverse complement strand
TGCACTATGATTCAATTTGTACTCATACAACAAAAGTAGATGTAAATCGCGTTTTGTTTCCATCTGGTTTGGGAAAAATATAAAATAAAAATGGAACACAAACATAAAAAAATTTTACAAAATGAGTAAGAAAAATACTTTTAAAATTTATAAATAAAAATAACGAGCGCACGTTGTAATGAACCTCTCTCAGTCGCAATTGAACGCAGACTAACCAAAAACTCCCGTTTCATAGTTTCCAACCTAATAAAAAGTAGTTCGTTATTTCCGAGATACCCAGGACGTAACACAAGCATTGTTGGATATAAACTCTGTGCATATTGGAAAGGAGTTTGCAGAATAGCTTGGCGTTAAGCCGCAAGCTATTTTTATATGTTTACATACAATGGGAAAGGTTCAGAGGAAAGCAGATGAGTTCCGCATAAAATATCCGAAGACAACAAAAATCGATGACGTGACATTGCATTCACTTTGCTTTCAAAGTTCCGGAAAAAGATTTTCTGCGTAAAATCATTACAGGCGCTGAAAAGTAGATTCTTTATGATAATCCTAGAAAATCACATATAATAACGTAGGAAATCATGGTTGACCCTGGTCAATTTTCGACATCGATCCAAAGCCCAATATTTACGCCAAGAAGGTTTTGCTCTGTGTCTGGTGGGATTGGAAAGGTGTGTTTTATTACGAGTTGTTATAACTGGGTAAAACAATCACAGCAAACCTTTACCAACAATTGACCAATTTAAGCGATTCATTAGAAGAAAACATGCCATTTATTGGCCAAGGAAGTTGAAAAATGATCCTGTTTCATGACAATGCCCGATTGCATGTTGCGAAAGCGACTTAGGACCATATCTTTGCGTTAGGCTCGGAACTTCTCCTGCACGCCGCATATAGCCCAGACATGGCGCCTTCCGATTATTACCTATTGCGGTCGCTGCAACATCACTTGGCTGATACACATTTCGTGAGATTTAAAGAAATATGGAAATGCATTAATTACTTTATCACTTCGAAGCCTGTGAACTTTTATTGTCAAGGAATTCGCAAGCTACCCGAAAGATAACAAAAATTCATTGATGAAACGGGGAATATTTCGAGGAATATTTCAAGGCCATGTCCTTGGTAATGTATGTCAAGGTCAAGCCCATTGGCGGTTGCACCAGTTTTCTATATATTTACCAATTTGATAAATAGTGATAAATTATTGTTGCCCAATAATTTTATTACTTGTACAAATAATAAAATTACTAAGCAATAGTAACTTATTAACGGCCAATTGAAGATAGGTAATAATATTTTTTTGTAAGGGTTATATAATTATATACAGATACATATGGTCAAATTCCATATATGGTCCTTTCTGCCCGGGTTTTCAATTGTATTAGAAAGAGAAAGAAAAAATCATTGACAATGCAAGTCATTACACGAGAGCCAGTGCACAAACCAAGAAAGTGAGCAATACAAAATTCAGTAAGCAATACAAAATTCAGTTAATTTAAATATAATCAATCATGTATAATATAATAACATACTATTATATATTTAAGTATTACAACAACTTCTGTTCAGAAATGGTTTAATTTTGTTTAGTTTATCTTGGTACTGATCTATCATTAGTACCCAATCAAGCACCTTATGTATCAAGCAATCATGAGATCTTAAACGTTTTTTTTCAAAACTGCTTCAAAATTCGGATATTTTTCCATATATGTCAAACGCGAATATAGATTCTACAGTTGACACATATATAACCAATATCGCGTATTTATATATAAAGGGTTTTTCAACAAGAGTATTCGAAACTAAAGTTAAATAAAACACACAATTATCATTGGAATCAAATTTATTTCTTTTTATTTGTAAAGTAAGAAGTAGTAAGTTTATGTGTGCACAAGGATATCGGACAAATGACCGCCTCGTAATTTTTTGCAGACCACGTTTTTTTTGTCAAAATTTTTAATCACATGTTCACACATTGTGGGCTCTATCTCACCGATGACACGACGAATTTCATCTTTCAATTCCGGAATCGTTGTGGGATTATTCTTATAGACCTGCTTTTTAACGTAGCCCCAAAGAAAATAATCCAGGGGCGTCAAATTACATGATCTGGGTGGCCAATTGACATCACTGTTCCTGGAAATTATGCGCTGCGGAAAGGTCTGATTCAGTAAATCCAATGTTTCTCGGGCTGTATGGCACGTAGCTCCGTCCTGTTGAAACCATAGGTTCTGTACGGGCATATTTCTAAGTTGTGGCAAAAAAAATTTGGTTAACATGTGACGGTAACGTTCCCCATTGACGGTTATGTTGTTTCCAGCGGCATTTTCGAAAAAGTACGGACCAATGACTCCGCCAGACCAAAATGCGCACCAGACAATCACTTTCTTTGGATGTAATGGTCGTTCAACAATCACTCTTGGATTTTCCACACCCCAAATGCGACAATTTTGCTTGTTGACATAGCCACCAAGCTCAAAATGTGCCTCGTCACTAAAGATCAAATTAATGGAAAAATCATCACCTTTTGTTTCGATCCAATAGACAAATTTTCGACGCAATCTGTGGTCCGCTGGCTTCAATTCGTGGGTTAGTTGAACTTTATATGCTTTTAAAGACAAATCTTCTTACAAAATACGCCATAATGATGTTTTAGAGATACCCAATTGTTGAGAACGGCGTAGAATCGTTGTGTTTGGGTCATCGACAACACACTCACTGACAGCATCAATATTCTCCTGTGATTTGGCTGGACGACGAGCGTGTTGTTGTTTTTACTGATCTTCTATTGATCCAGTGGACTCAAATTTGGCAATAATTCGACCAATATGTTGCTCAGATGGGCGATGTTGTGGAGTATAAAACTTATGCAATTTACGAAATACATTTTTATTTGATCGTCCATTTTCATAATACAATTGAACAATCTGAATGCGTTGCTGTAATGTGTATCTTTCCATGGTTAAAAACTTACTACTTTCTACTTGTCACAATACATGTGAAAACTAACCTCAATTTTTCGAACACTCTTATTGAAAACCCTGTTAGTGAGGAAAAGGTATGTAGTAAACATTACCCAAAAATATTCACCTAAATATTCACATAAATATATATATATATGTTTTGCAAATATTCAAATATAGTCCTGTACACATGTTAACTACAATTACTTGTACGGTTGTAAAGAACAAATTATAATTTATGTAATTGAATACGTTCAAATATTTAATCTTATGTGATTATCAACTG
>NW_014556907.1:0-2698 GCF_001313825.1 Dinoponera quadriceps | reverse complement strand
ACTTTTACTCACAAACTCCGCATGCACTTTTGCACTCACCCAATATTTAAACTAAATTTAATTCGATCTGCAACATTCATTTTCGGAGTTAATATTAAAAAGAAAATATTTCGGTAATAACCATCGAGGCATTTGCAATTCATCGAGCAATAACGGTGCGTAATAATCGACACATACGATGTGGTCGTAAGACCTTATACAAAAAAAAGCGAGATTTCGTCGTCTATCTTCGAAACTCTCGAGCTTTAATCCCTTATCGGCACACACATCATCCGATATTCCGGTCCCGCATTTGTCGTGATTGCCCGACACACATACCGCGCGCGTAATTTCGCATCGGTCGAGCTCGCAGATTCGTGTGCAGGTATCCCGACGTGCCTCAAGAGTGGCTGTTATCAAAGCTTGCGATTATTTGGCCTTTCCGCGTAAACTACAGCGCGGAGAAAACGCGCGACGCGATCGACCAACACTTTAGGAAGCGACGCTGCGTGACGACGCGCGCTCGCTCGCGCATCTGCACGAAAGCTCGATTGATCACTGACGCCCGGTAGCGTGATTGTTGAAAGTGTCACGCAGCTGATCGCGCGATTACTAATTCCGATAATTCCCCAATTTGAGTAATTCCTTCTTTTGCGGTAGCTTGCCCGGACACGTGCCTGGACATTTTTTTGGTTTTTAAACACGAATATTTCAATGTAGAATTTTACTTTCAACATAGAACATATATATGTATTACATATATTCATAGTCGAAAGTTTAGATATTCGTAGGTAAAAACCAAAACAGTAAGAACGTGTGTCCAAGTTTAGATTCATGTCGGATACTTTTATCTTAAAGCGTCTTTTGTTTCCGCATCTCTTGTTTTCTAGGAAAAATTTTCAAGATTTTTGGAACAAAACGGGAGCATTAATAACGCTTTGCCGTATCGTTTCTTAAATACGTCACATCCTGTGGGAAAGAATTTCCGAAGCGCACTAAATCTCGTTTTGGAGATCCGAGCCATTTCTAGGCCACCGCAAAGCAGCCGAGCAGCGCTTAATGGACGAGCAAAGAACTGATATAACGCCGCGAAACGTTGTGGGGAGCTGCTTTTCGTGTTGCGTCGGGATTCTGTTCCCGGGTTGTGTGCGGGGTGCCTGAAATTTATTGGTTTATGTCGCCAAGTTTCTGATTACTTGTGAATATCCGATTAGTTTCGAGCGCCAAAATAGAAAATAAATGGATTACCAATAGATATGGTCCGCTTTTCGATTTTATCCCTCGCGTAAATAAGTTGGCGGTTTACCCTTGCAAACTTGGAAATTATTACGCTACATCGATCTTCTATTTTTGCTTCTTCTCAAATATAGCATTGCATTTGCCAAGTACGATATCATTTTGTTATCAAATGTTTCATTTTCATCGTTCTACCGTATATTATTTCCTTATAAGTTGCTCCACATATGGCGGTTTACAATTTAAATTGAAAAATCGATTTGAATCAATATACGTTAAATTAATTTCAGTGACTTATTGTAACCTAATTCGAGCAAATATCTCTTAAAGTGATAACTCGTCGTAAATCTTGTAATTAAGCAATTTTTATGATTCGCGTATAAAATAACGAGCTAAGGTGTGTAAACATTAGCGAACAGAAATTTCACGCAGTTAGCTGTGCTTTTCGTCTTAGGAATAATTTTCGGCAACTATTCCGTCGCGCCGTATGCACGCGAGCGACAAACCACACGGTAACGCACTTTGGCTGTAAGTAAATCGTTTCCCCGAAACTTTCTGAGAACTCATGTCGCGAACTCACTGGCTCATGAAGTTAGTGGTTGGAGAGTTTTTTTACATCAAGAACGCTCGGGATTTTCGCTGCGGTTTAGGCCCACTCTTCCGACCTTGCGGACAATCCCTCTCAAAGGCTCTTACCGAAAATCCATAAATGAAGCCTTATAAGCCGTTCTTACGCACACGTCGCGTTTATACACGAGAAAAATCTTCGTTTACGAACTTTGTGAAAGTTGTCTCGCCGCACGACGATTCGACTACATTCTCGCCCAAGTGCTACAAGTTTGGCGCGACTCTAAAAGCTCAAGTGACCGCTGCATTTGCATGAAATTAAGACACGCAGAAAGCACATGTCTCTCTCTCTCTCTCTCTCTATATATATATACATTTTTTTTAACATATAAGCGCCCATCATTAACTCTCTGCGTTGGAATCTACCAGACGTCCAATTGTTAACTGTTTACAAGGTAAAATCATCAATCACGTCTCAGGCACACAATGTATGCTTCTCTCTGAGCGTCAACTTACATAGACGCACATGTTCCACGCGAACATCAATTNGTAGAAATTTCAAAAAATAGATTCTTTTTTTATTGGCTTAAAAAATCCTTTGAACCCTCTAGAATAAGAGACAAACGGTTTTATATCTGCCAGAAATCGTTTTCATTGAAATTTCGAGCTCTTTCTCGACCCCTCCCGACTGCTCCGAAACGACTACCTGCGGTAAATACGACACCTGCTTGTCGGGTACAGCATTATGTCTTACCATTCGATTTCTAACTTCTCTAATACACTAATAGATGTCGTTAGAAACATTTTCAAGCATTTTGAATACAAAATACGTTAGTACAGCGTCCTTTGATGTTGAGAGAAGACGTAAATTTTGCGTGGAAGTTATTCGAAATCACGATTTTCTTTTGCAGTGCTA
>NW_014556906.1:0-577 GCF_001313825.1 Dinoponera quadriceps | reverse complement strand
TTTGATTTCACAAAAAAACGCTCACTTCATACCGGTACACCTAGTATAAACTAGTGAAATGTGGAATCTATGTTATATATTTCCAAATTTTTTTAATTAACTTTATGATATGAACTTTTCATTTATTTATAAATTAAAAAGTTTCCGATAATATTAGAACCCAAGAAAAGTCATCATCTGCCTTTGGTTTTGATATTAACCCTTTGCACTCGAGAGCTCCGAAGCGGAGCCATTTAAAATTTGTCTTCAAACTCTTCAAACTCAAATGCAAATAGCAAGAGCGGAATATCCTATACACAATAGTTTTTACGATTTGTCTTTGTCCTTATGTTATGAACTGAAAGTTATTTGCATTGTCTCCATTGTCAGCGGAGCCCTCGAGTTTAAAGACAAATTTTAAAATGCGTTAAAATGCGTTGTAGCATACAGTAATTTGAAGTATCTGAGAGCAATTCTCAATACATTGACAATTGGACAAATTGCCGGGCTATAAAAATTTTGCAAGTACATAGTAACATACTAAATTTTTACAATTTTTATGTACGAGGGCGGTTCAATAAGTACCCGTGTTAGACGA
>NW_014556905.1:845-1068 GCF_001313825.1 Dinoponera quadriceps | reverse complement strand
GCATGGCCGGGCTTACCCCACGATTTTCTACGCTTTGGGTTGTCGTAGTAGATTTACTTTTCATTCTCCGTCACTATTCGATGCAAAAAACCCTTCAGATTTGTCTTTGGAGAAGTTGTTCGTACGTGAAAAGACAGCGTTCGACGTCTCTGGGTTTGAGTTCATGCAGAACCCAATTTCCTTGCTTTTGTACTATACCAATGGTCTTGAGACGGTTTGAAAT
>NW_014556905.1:0-714 GCF_001313825.1 Dinoponera quadriceps | reverse complement strand
TCTTGGTCCAATGATGCCTGTAACTCAGCGTCTTCAAACTTTACTTCCTTTCTTTACGTTCTTTATCTTCCACGTCAAACTCGCCGTTTTTAAACTTTTGAAACCACTCACGACAACTTTTCTCACTTAAAGCAGCATCACCGTAAACTTATATAAGCGACCGATACGCCTCAGCAGCAGATTTCTTTAAATGAAAGAAATAAATCATAACTTCCCGCAAATGACGCTTATTCGGTACAAAACTCGACATTTTCGAACGAAAAAAATGTATACTGCCAATACAAAGTCAATAATATTTTATGGTTATGATGTTGCCAGGTGTCCAAACTTTCTATATGATGTTTTACATCTGACGATTTCAAAGTAATTTTGTCGGTGGAGCCATCTTTTGAAAACGGCGGAAACTTATTTGTAGTACTAATATTTACGTAGATTTATGATATAATTGATAATAATTATCATTTTTCAGATTGACGATAACATTGCGAATAGCAATAAGTCCTTTGAGATTATTAAATCGAAATTCTTGGAGCTTCTGAGTCGGATGTTACCATCGCAGTCATTAAAAAGTCGCGGTCCAATATAGTTGGGCAGATATGAACGGGACAACACACCTGCAACAATAGCATAATATTATGTTGACAGTTTATTTAATCTAGTATCAATCCGAAAAATTATAACTTTGATACCGGAGAATGCGGTACTCGTCCATAT
>NW_014556904.1:0-40413 GCF_001313825.1 Dinoponera quadriceps | reverse complement strand
TGTAATTTTTACAAAAAAATTCCGGTTTCAAACTTCTACACCTGGTACAGTGGAACACCATTCGGCCCAAAGAATGCGGCATTGCGAGGCACCCAGTAGAAACTTTGTTGTAATGTTAATAAGAAACAAACTTACACTAGTAGCTAGAGCACAACGAGACGATAAGTACTTTCAAACCCCAGCAATAATATTGCAAAACAAATCTTATTGAAGACTTTTGTGTGGTCCACAATGTTATTTACAAAAAACAAGAATGTAAGAAGTTATTGGTGATTTTCAATCGATTGACAATATCATTAGACGTACTCACGAAACTGGTCACTTTATCATAAAAAGACGATGGTGATTTTAAAATAGGACTATTGGATTCCAAATTTACAACAAAAGTTGAATAATATATTAAGAACTGCATACGAGGTCTGTTCAAAAAGTATCGCGAATATTGTGTTTCTTCAAAAATTATTTATTTATTCATGAATATCTATTTTGTCTCCTTCAAAGTAATCCCCATCAGATATTATACACTTGTGCCAACGTTTTTTCCAATCCTCGAAGCACTTCAAAAAATCATTTTTTGTGATCTTGTTCAGTTCCTCCTTCGATGCCGTCTTTATCTCCTCAATTGTAGCGTAGCGTCGTCCTTTCATGTGCTTCTTCAGTTTCGGGAACAAGAAAATTCACAGGGGGCCAGGTCTGGAGAATACGGTGGCTGCGGCATCATTAGTGTGTTGTTTTTGGCCAAAAATTCGCGCACAAGCAACGATGTGTGAGCAGGGGCGTTATCATGGTGCAAAAGCGAATTTTTGTTCTTCCACAAACCCGGGCGTTTCTGGCGGATTGCTTGGCGCAAATTGCGCATAACTTACAGGTAATATTCCTTATTGACCGTTCTACCCTGTGGCAAGAACTCATGATGCACCACGCCCTTTCAATCGAAGAAAACTGTAAGCAAGGGCGTCCGGCACGCTCTTCGTCGTTCACATCTACTCGGCCCTCTGAGAACATTTTATACCACCGATAAACGTTGCTTCGGTCCAAGGTAGCTTCACCATATGCCACAGACAACATTCGGAATGCGTCCGCGCACTTAATTTTGTTTTTCACACTAAATTTGATACAAATTCTTTGATCCATTTTTTGGAATAAGCAAAAATCAAAGACGAGCCAAAACACGTCCAAGCAAAACAGCTGTCAAAGATAAACTGAATATTCAAAATGGCCGAACTTGTCGGCATAAGTGAGGGACATGAGTACCAACATAACGCCACAAAAAAATTGAAAATCGAATATATGTAACCCGCGTAAATTCAAAATTCGCGATACTTTTTGAACAGACCTCGTATGTCTTCGGTGAAAGTGATGATCAAGTCATAATGCTAATTTATGTTGATGACCTTATATTAGCATCAAAGAAAGCAACAAAACTGGAGCTCGTGAAGAATAAATTGAAGTCGGCATTTAAAATAACGGATCTTGGGCCAATACATGACATTCTGGGGATAAATGTTGAGCAACAAGGTTAGACTGGAAACATCCATCTCTCGCAGAAGAAATACATCGAAGAGTTGATAGCAAGATTCAATATGGAGGATGCTAAAGCACTGTCGAAACCGATAGAGACGAGCATCAAGATTACGAAGGAGATGAGTCCGAAGTCAGAAGATGAACGAGCGGAGATGAAGAATCGACCATATAGAGAGCTAGCTGGCGGGCTTATCTATTTGGCTAACGCTACACGCCCAGACATAGCCTTTGCAGCCAACACCTTAAGTCGATTTTGCACTGATCCAGGTAAACTACATTGGTCTTTAGCAAAACGAGTGCTAAAGTACTTGAAGGGAACTTCACATTATGGCATCAAGTACAAGAGCCAGGACACCCTTACAGCTTATACCGATTCTGATTGGGCAGGAGATATAGATGACAGTCAGTCATGCTCAGGAAACCTCATCATGCTGGCCAATGGTCTAGTCAGCTGGAAATCGAAGAAACAGGCCTCGGTGGCCCTTTTAACGATGGAAGCAGAGTATGCAGCGCTTGCAGAAGTATCACGCGAAATAGTATATATAAAAAGACTTATAACGTATATGGGTTTTGATAAGTTCGTACAAAATACAATCAACGTCTATTGTGACAATCAAAGTGCAATAGAATTGTCGAAAAACGCAGTGTTCCATAAGCGAAGTAATCGACATCGGTTTTCATTTTACTAAGGAACTCGTGGAAAAGAAAGTAATAGCGATTCAATATTTAAGTACAGAGTCAATGATTGCAGATATACTTACAAAGTCTTTATCGAAAACTAAACATTCTAAATGTGTTTCCATGTTAAGCTTAGAGTAATGAATGGAGGGATGTTAAAAGCACAGCTCACATCGATAGAGGGGGTGTCAGAATAGTATATCTATGCGTGCTCAGCCGGTGACTGGCACTGGAGTGACAATGTTTGTCGCTAGATGGAGGTCTAGCAAATCTTTTTTTGGTTCTTTCCCCTTTAGTCTACTGCTTGGTCGCATGCACATTAGTTCATGTTTAACCCACCTCTTTATTTCTTATTCTTATAATTGTATACGCGCAGTGTCAACGAATAAAAGTATTTCTTTCGTTCTTGTAACTCGAGTGTGGTACATCCTCAACCCGCCGCATCCCAACACTTGGTAATATTTTTTTATGTTGAAATCTTTTATGTCAAAACTTATCAAAAGTTTGAGATAGGTCCAGAAATATTGCTGGACATATTTTTTTCTCATTAAATGTTTTTTTTTTATTATAGTCGTAATTCTATGTACTTGATCTATCGTCAAATATTTATTTCTAAACCCAAACTGATGCGTCGAAATCAAATGCATATTTTCAATTACAGTTTTCAATCTTTTAAATTATATTAGGTGTTCAAGTTAGTTTTAAGGGCTCACTGTAAATGGTAATAGCAACAAATTTATTAGAAACATTTTGAAAATTGATATGTCATTTCAATATTTGGACATTTCTAAAAATCGTTTGACAGGTCCTGCGAATTTGTAAACATAACCGTACTGTTTAGTACGATTGAAAATGGAACGTGATAAAGAGCATTTTCATCATCTATTACTTTACTACTTTGATTCGAAAAAAAAACGGCTGCCGTAGCTCATCGATTCATCTTAGAAATTTATTGTGAGTCTGCTCCATTAGTTAAAACATGTGAGTACTGGTATCGACAACTTAAAAGCGGTGATTTCGATTTAAAAGACAAAAAACGTTCAATTTAATTGATAAATTTCGAAGATGCCGAATTGTAGGCATTGTTGGACGAAAATTCAGCTCAAATGCTTAAAGAATTAGCTAAAATGTTAAATGTTACTAAACCGTTTCTGATCGTTTACACGCTTTGGAAAAGATTCAAAAAGAAGGCAAATGTGTTCCACGCGAATTGTCTGAATTGTCTATTCAAAATCGTTTAACCATTTGCAATTCATTGCTTTCTCGTCACAGAAAAAACAATTTTTGTATCACCCCAAGCAGCACGTAAACTTTCAAAGAACGTCCGCTTTACGTTCACTTGATTTGGTTACATTCAAACAAAGTGGGAATGTTTGAACATCATACGTTTTAGAACCTTTAATATATGAGGGTGGATCAAATATAAACGAGACTTTTGCAAAAAAACCATATATTTTTTAAAATAAATTCTAATTTATATTTTTCTTATTTTTCTACATAGTCCACCATCTTATCAATACACTTCCTCCATCGGTCTGGTAATTTTTTAATCCCGGTATCATAAAAAGTTCGCGGACGTGTATCAAACCAATTACACACGAACTGCTGCACCTGCTCGTTCGTTGCAAAACGCTGTCCATCAAGGGTTTCCTTAAGTGGTTCAAACATATGGAAGTCGCATGGTGACAGGTCTGGGCTGTAGGGTGGATGTTCTAGAACAGCCCAGTGCATATTGGTCAATTTTTGTTGTGTTACTGCTGCGGTGTGGGGTCTGGCGTTGTCATGGAGAAGCAACACACTTCTGATCAGAATGCCACGCCATTTTGACCGACAGGAAGCTCGAACTGAAGTTCTTGAGAGATTTCAAGAACAGTTAAGTGCCAATCGCCTTCGATGAGTTCTCGAACAGTTTCGGTGTTCTGCGCTGTGATGCTGGTGCGGGGATGTTTTCAACACGCTCCCGTCCTTTCTTAAATTCGTTATACCACTACTTCACCCGAGCCCATGAAAGCGTACCTTCCCCGCACCGTGGGAGTAAACGGTGCCGAATTTCAGCAGCATTTATATTTTCGTTGACGAGAAACTTAATATTAATACGTTGTGCAACTACGGGGTATACCTCTTTCTCGCTCATCGGAATTGCTGCTGAGAGTAAGAAGCACGTGGCGCGCCAACGTTATTACTGCCTTCCACATGATTCCCCTCCACTGTCCAAAACGTTGCAGACCCCTCACGCCGCCGACAGGCGCACAATTTAAAAAGGCTCGTTTATATTTGATCCAGTCTCGTATATCTTACGTAGCAAAAATGTCTCAACATTACATTTATGCTGCTCTGTTACAATTCTATTTCTCAATGAAAATATATACATCTTGAAGTTTGATTATATCTATTCGTAACATATTATTTTAAAAATATATTAATTGCTACAAGATATTAATATATTTCCAAGCAGCACGTAAACGTTTCAGAAACGTTCGCTTTACGTTCACTTGTTTGGTTATATATATATTTTAAATAATTTATTATAAATAAACATAATCAAACTTCAAGATGAATATATTTTTATTAAAAAATGGAATTGTAACAGCGCAGCATAATTGTGTACTGCGACACTTTTACTACGTAAAATATACATTAAAGTTTTTAATACGTATGTTCTTCGAACTTCCTATTTTCTTTGAATATAATAAAACCAAGTGAACCTAAAGCGAACGTTCCTCAAACGTTTACGTGCTGCTTGGATTATCTTTTAGCAATTAATATATTTAATTAATATATATAACCAAACCATGTGAACGTAAAGCGAACGTTCTTTGAATTTTTACGTGCTACTTGGGAAAATTATAACAAAATTAAATAATATCGTGTTGTCATGATGTGACAGCAGAAATGCAACAGAATTTGAGCATATTGTGCCGTCAGGACGTCACAACAGAAATGTAGCAAAACTGAACTATATCGTGTCGTCATGACATAACAGGAGAAACACGGCACAAATCAAGCACGACTTGTCGTCATGACGCAAAGACATAAAATGAAAAATATTGAACGCAAAAAGTATTAAACATCTACTAAATGCAAACACAAACAGAAATCAGAACTGAAACACTATTTCTCATTATATACGTTTTATTCGCATTCCTACTAGATTCGATCTCTAGCGTCGGCTATCCAATCATGGTATGCGGTCGCCCCCGCTTAACTTCTATGACTATAACGATATCCTTATAACTAAGTCTTATATAATATATTGTACACTCATATTACTTATTATACAGGGTCTGTCAAAATTTCTGGAATAGCTAATTATTTTAAAAAAATGATTTTTAAAGAACATGTTTGGAACAAATGTTGTAGGGTTTAAAAGAAGCTATCAAACATTAATAATTGTTTAGTTTTTGAATGACTTTGAAAAGTATTATTAAAGTCAAAATAGAAATCTTAAATGGAACCTCCTATTTCTCGTTACATGTTCTTATAGTTGACGAAGAGACGTTTCTGAATCATAGGTTACGCAACTTTTTCCATAAGAATTTTCCGAGTTTTGAGGCTTGAAAATTGCAATTCCGTTGGCATTAGCATTACCCAAGGTATATCGCGTGGAGATTGCACGGTTGGATTTACATGTGTGTGTGTGTGTGTGTGTGTGTGTGTGTGTGTGTGTGTGTGTGTGTGTGTGTGTGTGTGTGTGCGCGTGCGTGCGTGTACGCGCCTATGCTGTCGAGGGTAGTGGGTGTCCTTATTATCCTATGGTACAAATTGATGGCCTTGCGCTATTTGACAGTGTCCCTAGCGAACGTAAAATTTATTTAAGACATTTCTCAAAATTTCTGGTGAAATGGAATCAGAAACATTTAATATTCTATCTTTTAGATCATCTATGTTTCTTTGTTTCATAGAACTTACTTTTTAAATATCTCCAATTGAAATAGTCTAACGGACTTAGATCAGGAGATTTTGGCGGCTATTCTATCGTACCTCATCTTTAATCAATCCATCGACCAACAGAAGTTTCATGTAGAAAATGACGAACATTTAAACCGAAATGACGTGTAGCCCCATCTTGTTAAAACCAAACATGTTCAAAAGCATATCCAATGATGTTTCAAATAGCAGGTACCACTTGGTTTTGCAACAAATTTAAGTAAATTTCTGCTGTCAAATTCCCATCGAGAAAAAATGGCCCTATGACACGATTAGAGAATATCCCGGCGTAAATATTAATTTTCTAGGAATACTACGTGTGACAGTCTTTCATCTGGTAAAGATTTTCATCAGTCTACTACCTCAAATTATGTTGATTAACTGGTCCATTTAATTCAAAGGTAGCTTCATCAGAGAAACAAATCCAAATAAAAATGTGATTATTGTCATCAAATCGTCTCATCATTGTATTGCAGCATTCAATTCTCCTGTCAAAGTCGTCTTCGGACAGCTCCTGTGCGGACAAATCGAAATGCATTTTTTGTGGATAGTACTTATGTTCCTGTAGAATTGTACGAGTCGATGTTATACTTATTTTACTTTGTTGAGATAAATTTGTGAGCGTTGTATGAGGATTTTTTATTATGCTTATCAAAACCTCTGGACCTTTAACCCTTAGCTGACACACGTCAAAATAATAACGTACATGCTATAGGGGGTATTTTGGACCCCAGCGAGAAAAAATGTGTATAATTGTTTTATTTATCAATATTGGGTCAAGTCTCGACTAATACTAGATGACGCCACAGAACCAAATTTGGCGCGCAGCTATGAAAAATTTGCGTTCAAAAACACTCTGGGGTACTTTTAACCCCGTGTGTCAGCTAAGGGTTAAAATCGTTGGTGGCATCTTTAGATCTTATAGATCTTGGTCCGTTTTTAATTAATCCAGTTCTTTCAAAACGATCAACAGTTCAATAAACAGATAATTTTGAAATTGGTGGACGATCAATATACGTATTGATCGTTGTTAAATAAATTAGTTATTTCTAGATAAGACCTAATTCTATTACTATATTTCGCATCGTAAGAATAGTAATTCTTTCCTTTTCAGTTAAATGCATTGTCTGAAATGGAAAAAAATATACTAAACGAAGAATGAATAATATTAGTGTAGAACAACTCATATTCACAGATGAATATTTATGATTTAGCAAATTTGTTGAAACTGCGCCAATCCTGTTTGCGTAGTGTGCGTGGACGTGAACACTCTATACATGGGAGTGATGGGCCCGAGTCGTTAGATACGAGATTGCTTCTGCGATAATAGACACGTGCACACACACACACACACACACACACACACACACACACACACACACACACACACACACACACACACACACACACACACACACACACACACACACACACACACACACACACACACACACACACACACACACACACACACACACACACACACACACACACACACACACACACACACACACACACACACACACACACACACACACACACACACACACACACACACACACACACACACACACACACACACACACACACACACACACACACACACACACACACACACACACACACACACACACACACACACACACACACACACACACACACACACACACACACACACACACACACACACACACACACACACACACACACACACACACACACACACACACACACACACACACACACACACACACACACACACACACACACACACACACACACACACACACACACACACACACACACACACACACACACACACACACACACACACACACACACACACACACACACACACACACACACACACACACACACACACACACACACACACACACACACACACACACACACACACACACACACACACACACACACACACACACACACACACACACACACACACACACACACACACACACACACACACACACACACACACACAAAACAAGAGGTGTAAATCCATCCTTGCAACCTCCATGGTACACATGGTACACACCTCCGGTACACATTGGTTAATGTCAAGCCCCATATTCAAAAAGTTCTTATAGAAAAAAAGTTATATAACCAGTGTTTCAGAAACCTCTCAACATCAGCTGTAAGAATATATAACAAAAAGTAGGAGGTGCCAATTAAGATTTTTATGTTGTCCTTAATAACGCTTTCAAGGTCATTCTAAGACCAAACAATTATCAGTGTCTGATAACTTTTTCTAAACTCGACAACTTTTGTTCCAAATATATTTTTAAATCATTATTTTTTGAAATAAATTGCCGTTTCGGAACTTCTGTCAGATACTGTATGTATTTTTTATCTTGACAAATGTTTCCGGTGTTACATACGTGCATTTTCAGGAAACATTCGAAATTTATATTGATCGATTATATCTTTTCCCCTTAAAGAAGTTTTCTACTTTAGATAGCTGATTTTAAAGCCATTTTAACGAATTTATTTTTACGATATGAAAGCACTTAGAGTATTGACATGCGTGTTTATGCATCTTTTATTTTTAGAAAAATTTAGGTTTTGTTATGTTTTATGTGTATAACAAATAGATATAATAGATTAAATATCAGTTACTAAGATGATTCTGTTTGCATTGTCCCCAAGTTACTCACTCTATCGATTTGAAACAAATGATTCAAAGTTAATTGTAATCCTTATGTGAGAGGTACTTGATAAGTCAGTGACCGAAATAAAACAATTTTTCCTCCCAAGATGCGTTTTATTTTTCAATATAGTCTTCTTCTAGTTCGTTCCTTTTTGCCTAGCGATATTGCAACTTTTTTAAACCTTCCTAAAAATAGGATTTTTCAAACCCTGAATAGACATTTGTTTTAACGATGACCTCTTCATTCGTTGCGAATCTTCTTTCAGCGAATCATCTTTTTATATTTCGAGAGAAATAGAAGTCGTAGGGGGCTAAATCTGGAGAATAAGGTGGATGCAGGAGCAGTTCATAACCTAATTCGACCAATTTGGCCTTTAACTCACACAGAATTCACTTTTTTCCTTTGCAGCAGAACAACATAAATGTATCCGTTTTCGAAACCTATTAAAAATTGACTATTTGATAGATATCTGCTTGAAACCATGGTATGCATGCTTACAAAGAATGGCAAATGTTATTAACATTATCAAACTTGCGATTTAAATGCCATTTCAGATCAAAGACACTGACTTATCAAACACTTTACATAAATATAGTTGTCTTATATTTCAATGAACAATGTAACTTTATTATTAACAAAATGGTGGCTGGTAAAAAAAACATGCAGAATTTGCAATAATTTTATTGTACTTTCAAGCTGTATAAAAAATAAATTTGAAAATATTGATATAAAAATAGTAAAGACAGCTATAGATGTAATGAACATATACTCGTACTTTAAAGTAGAAGTCAATTGATGCAATAGTTCTTGAGAAAACCCATATATAAATAGAAACATGGTTTAAAGAAAAGCGACTATAAAATTTTAATATATCATTAGAAGTAGGAAAGTAATTTATGACCTTGGTCTACTATATTATTTCCGTACTATGTACCTTCTTCTTCTTCAAGAAAACTTCCTTCAACTTCTTGTTGTTCCTTATAAACAAATGTAGCCTCATGTTACTTCTATTGTTTAGGACGATTCATTTACCATTCATATTAGGTATTCACAAACACTTTTGTCTGTTGGCCCACTGTTATCCTTATAAGTGCCATTATTTGCAGGATGCATTGATATCCTTCGTTAAATATATGGAAGGCAAAAAATTGAAATTTCTATCGCTGATATGCCGAAATACATATGTTTTGGAGTATTAAATCAAAGACCACGGATACTTGTTTTATTAAACCGTATATCATTTTAACACATACGTAACACGACATATAAAAATAGCACTTATTGCGAAGAAAGGAAAAAAAAGTCGAGAATGCAATAACCATGCTGCCGATGTATACGAATTTCATCATCGTTCTTCGTTTTCGTAGATATATATATTCAAAACTAGTATCAGTTTCGGCAGAATATTAATTTTCACAAAATTTCAATTTGTACTTTTTTTTAATTGCGAACAAACTTCTATAGAGAGTTTGCGATCCATTTTCTTTGTTTTAGACGCACGAAAAGAGTTTCCATTTTTAAATGGGGATTAAACAATGTCGAAGTATTTTTAATTATAATGGTCGTACAGGAAGAACAAGGGATTTTAAAAAACCTAACAGATATCTAAATAGACCTAACAGATATTAGGTCTGTTTGTTTTCGCTGCACCGCTGAACTAGTATAATAAGTTAAAGCAAGACAAGTATATGTTTTCTCACTTCAACTTATTGCACTAGTTCAGCGGTGCAGCGAAAACGAACAGACCTATTATTTGAAAGAATTTAAAATATGTAAGAAGAACTGATATTAAATAGAGAGATACAAAGAGAGAAAGAAAGGGAAAGAGAGAGAGAGAGAGAGAGAGGAAAAGAGAGAGAGAGAGAGAGAGAGAGAGAGAGAGAGAGAGAGAGAGAGAAATTTAGCTTTCCCAGCTATTTTGTTTTACACCAATTGCCTTATAACTTAATTACAATAGTTATATTTTTTTTATTCTCGCTTTAACTGCTGTCTTTTCGCACTGTTTTATTTCTATTGGTATGGCGTTGTACATTTTCACACCTTCATAAAACTTTTCTGTGAGCTTATAGTTCTATGAAATTGCATTACTATATTGTCAGCCTGTCTCATTTGTTTCTAGTGCACATTTCCTACTATATGTTTCCTATTATTTAAATGTTCAGGCAACATATATTTTATAATTTTAAAATAATACATTTATTATAATGTAACCTCTATCTTACCGCCATAAACTGTAACGCTTGCAACATTCGCCCTACCTTGATATGTCAATCGTTTTGTAAAACGATCTTCATGGAACGATTTTGTGCCACATGCAGTTCAGTCAGCTGTGTTTCACTCATACCAACTAACAATGTTGCACAGTATTCAAAATGAAATGGTGTGATTGATTTATATATAATGCATCTCGTATATGCCGATATATCTCTACCCTACCTATTTAAGAAACTGTCTTTTTACTTATTTTCTTTAACATATAATCATAGTGGTTTTCCAACTTCAGTTTTCTATCAATAATTATACCATTTATAATATTATACCATTATAAATATTATACCATTTATGTATTACCAATTATACGATAATATTTCATATTTTCTACACACCCTATAATAGTTTTCTCTAGCATTTTAAATTAACATTTTCTTTCAGATTTTTTTTACATTTCTGTCATATATTTTGTTTTATTCGTATTTTATCACCACCAATGACGCTACGGCCCAAGTCGGACCTAGGCCTACCTTTCCCATACGTATACACGTGTTGCGCACGCCGATGATACACATGCACGATGATACAAAACCTAAAGTTTAAAAACGCTGGTTCCGAACGGCAAATTTTTGGAGAGAAGTTCTCGTGGCATGGATATTCTTTGGTGGTTTGCCAGACCCACCGAAAAGGAGCTACGAGCGTATGAAAATGTTCTTGGTTCTGCCGGGAATCGAACCCGGAACGTCTAGCGTGGCAGACCGGTGCGCTATCATTCCATGCTCGCGCTCTTTATTCGTATTTACTTTTAACTTATTCACATTCATTCATCTTTCCATTATATTAAACACCATAATCATTTTCATCTCTAATTCCTCATAGTTTCACTTGTTACATTTAATAGTATATCATCCGCAATCATTTTTATGTTACACTTCCCTAGATTTCTCTGGAAATTTTAACTATATCATTTATGTATATAATAAGTAACGAGGATCGTAGTACTGAACCCTTCGGAATTCCATATTAAGTAGCAATTTCGATCATTTATTATTAAATTTAACTTGTGTTCTGTTAATTAGATATGATTATAATCATTTTAATACCGTTTCTGATACTCCATATTGATACTATTTTTCCAACAATCTTTCTTAATTTACTATCCCGAACGCTCGTTTAAGGTCCATCAATATTAACCCTACTATTTCTTTCTTGTTAATTGCTAGAAAGCTTATTGCTAATTTCCAATCATCATTGATAGTTTGAATTGCTGTTTCACAGGAGTGATGTTTTCTAAAATCTGACTAATGTTCTGTTATAATATTATTGCCTTTTAAGTTACAGTTAGAGTACAGCTCTATTTGCTCTTTAACAAATAATTCTAATACTTTCTCATAAGTTGGTAATATATTAATCTGTCTATATTTATTAGCTTTCTTTGGTTTATCTACCTTAAAAATTGTTATTATTGCAGACGTTTTCCATCCATCAGGTCTCTACATAGCAAATCATTCACTAATCTCATAAATTTTTTTTATTATATAAAACGTTACTTTTAAAATATCATTAGTTAACCCTTCTTCTGTTCCTTTCTTCTAAGATATTTCTTCTAAGATATTTCCACAAGAATTTGCTCTAATTTATCCATCAATTATTTTAAAATTTCCCATAAAATCTCCCTGATTTTCTATAATAAATAATTTTGCCTTTTTCAATTTACTCTCTCTCNCTCTCTCTCTCTCTCTCTCTCTCTCTCTCTCTCTCTCTCTCTCTCTCTTATGGACTAAACTATATCTTTAATACTCTGAATATAATATATATTAAATTTATCTGCTATAATACATTCCTCTATATTTCCTACTTCTATCTCAGAATCTATCTATTTCCTTTGCACTAAGTGTTTTCACCTTTTATTATCTCTTTTAATGTTTTTCACATCATTTCAAGATTTTCTTTACTATTATCTATCATATTTTCGTAATGTCTTCTTTTCACTTTAATAAGCTTAATCACAGCATTCCTTCCAATCTTAAATTCCAACCAGTTCTATTTTCTTTGAGTATAGATCGCTATATTACTAGATATATAAATTAATTCGTGCCATTTTTCCACAAACATCGACTTTATTTTTCAATAAGATGTGTTATGTCCTGCGAGAAGATATACGCAACAAACATCGCTTATCCATGCACTCGCGAAGCCTAAACGTACCAGGTGTATAAGAATGAAACCGGAATTTCCCTATAGATGGTGCTAGCCTTCAGTTTAGGGACCGTAAGACCGCTTCTGCAGCGCCATCATCTTCCTCTAACAGCTGACGAAAATTTTCAACCCACAACAACCCAAGTTCCATACACCGGTATATTTTTCTATAACCTTAAACATGTCGAGTTTTGTGCCTACGATTTGCGGACAGCATTGGTTTTTTGTTATCTGAAGAAAATTTTTGTTTTTTGTTATTTGTTATTTGAAAAAAACTGCTGGGTATCGAATGCTTGTCGAAGCTTACGGTGAACATGCTCTTGGTAAAACACAGTGTTTCAAGTGGTTCAAAAAATTCAAAAGTGGTGATTTTAATGTAAGAAACGAAGAGCGTGGAAAACCGCCGAAAAAATTCGCAGACAACGAATTGCAAACCTTATTGGATGGAGATGATACTCAAACTCAACAAGAACTCGCGGATGAATTGAATGTGACGCAGAAAGCTGTCTCAATTCGTTTGAAAGCTATGGGAAAGATTCAGAAAGTGGGAAAATGGGTTCCGCATGAACTAAATGAAAGACAGCAAGAAAATCGAAAAACCACTTTTGAAATGCTGCTCGACAGATACAAAAGAAAGTCCATCGTATCATGAGAGGTGATGAAAAATGGATATATTTTGAGAATCCTAAGCGTCAGAAATCATGGGTGAATCCAGACGAACTATCGACATCCACTGCAATCGCTTTGAAAAGAAGACAATGCTCTGTGTTTGGTGGGATCAGAAGGGTGTAATCTATTATGAGCTGCTAAAACCTGGTGAAACCGTTAACACTGATCGCTGCCAACAGCAAATGATCGATTTAAATCTAGCATTGCGTGAAAAACGACCGGAATATGGAAAAAGGCAACACAAAGTCATTTTGCTCCATAATAATGCCCCATCACACACAGCAAAACGGGTCAGGGAAACGATCGAGGCGTTCAGTTGGGAAATACTAACGCATGCGGTTTATTCTCCAGACTTGGTTCCGTCCGATTATCATCTATTCGCATCAATGGGACACGCTCTCGCTGAACAACGCTTCAATTCGTATGAAAATGTACGAAAATGTCTCGATAGCTGGTTCGCTTCAAAAGAAGAAACGTTTTTTAACGTGGCATTCATAAACTGCCGGAGAGGTGGGAAAAATGTATAAATAGCAATGGACATTATTTTGAAAAAAATATTTTTTATCATTTTCAAACAACAGACGTGTAATTTTTACAAAAATATTCCGGTTTCATACTTCTACACCTGGTACTGGCAAGCCTGCGGATCAGGTCAAAGTCCGGAGAGGATCCATTTATTCCGATCGCAAAACGTACATTAGGTGGTCCTTTATTTAGGTTAAAGAATTTAGTTTCTTTACCTGGGATAGAACCATATGAGAGTGTTGAAAGGGGAATTCAAATTAAAGTAATTGAAAGAAATGAATGAATAATTATAACAATTTGGTTAAATTTAGGGAATTTGAATAAAACAGTTTATTAATTATACTAATAACATAATTTGGTTTTCACATGGATTAACAATAGTGATAAATTGATGGAAAAAGTCATAGTAAAGGATACAATATTTAAAAGATGAAGATGAAACAGTTAGCTAAAGTTAAACAATGAGATATATGGATTAACATTAAACAAATTGTTATAAATCAGCATTATTAGAATAATGTAAATAAAAGATGAAGATTAAAGTAAAATTAAATAAAAAGTAGTCCGTGTAATTTAATGTAATATAATCGAATTTAACGTGAAAAGAATGTTTAACGTATCGGTATGGCGAGAAAAACATCATTATATAATACAAGGAAGATAATAATTACACAGTGTATGTGTGTGTTTTAAGGAGTGATGTGGGATTGGAGATTGGATTGAAATGATTAAAAGTCACGTTTAAATATAAAATAGTGACTTACGATTTAAATGAATCGATTGTGGTGAATAATACGTAGGACATGGGTTCGTTGATCGTGGTGTAACGAATTTCTGGGATCCCGGAATACCGTGAGAAATAGTTCACTTAAGAGATTCCGACTTGCACAGCGTGTTACTCAGCAGCAGAAGAAGAAGTGACAGATTGACTGACTGACTGACTGAAAAGTGGCCAGAGAGTAAGGTTTTTATAGGGAAGATTTTGGTGAGTGGCAGATGACGATCGCCAATGAAAGGAGTTTTTGTGGAAAACGGATATGGAAGATTGGAAAACGGATACCCTAGAAAACTCCTAATATTATCAGGATGTCATAAACAATCCCAAGAACCTAATCCCATCAAAGAACCTGAGTCCGGCTGACTATATATGAAGGCGGATAAGATGACAGACGCGTTGAGAAACACATGACGCATTTGGCGGCGTATAATTTTATCCTTTTTACAATAGCGTTTGCCTAAATCCGTCTGTTTCCATATCATAAAAAAAGGAATTCGTTGTTCCCGAAATATTCAGAATGTAACAAAATCATGTATCTTACATGAAGGCGGAAAAGATGATAGACGTGTTGGGAAACACATGACGCATTTGGCGGCGTGTAATCTTATCCTTTTTACAGTAGCACTTGCCCAAATCTGTTTATTTCCCAATCATACAAAAAAAGGAATTTGTTCCCGAAGTACCCAGGACGTAACAGATGAATAGATTAATTAATCATTAAAATATTTTCCGTTAATATTGATGACTTTACGCCATCTATCGAAAAACTTTTGGATTCATGGTAGAAACTTGATAGCTTTAAAGCGATGAAGTCGCTTCGTCTTCACTCGACGAAGTTTCGAACGTCTTCAATTGAGTCGAAGTATGTATCTGATATGGAGTATTGCATCGATCAAAACAAGTAGTAATCTGTAGGAGCTATGCCTAACAAATACGCTGCGTAAAAATGAATTTCCTAGCCTAAGTTTAAGATGGTTTCCTTCGTAGTTTCTGTTGTGTGCGACTTAGCGTTTTCATGAAGCAAGATGACTTTACGACTACCTTGTCTAATAAATGATCGTTTTTCCTTAATCATATCACTCGAACGGATTCATTGATATTAGTAAAGCTCTGCTTTAATTATCTGGCCTGATTCGAAAAGCTCATAGTACAGCACACTCTTCTGGTCCCACCATACAATCCCACTATACAAAGAAGAACCTTCTTGCCGGAGCTTTTAGGTTTTGCTGTTGATGTCATCAGTTGACCAAGATCTATCCATGATTTTTTTACGTTTTTAGGATTATCATACCTAATCCATTTTTCATCGCCAGTTACGATTTTATATAGAAACCATTTTTTCGACCTCTGCACGTGGACAACCGATTATTTTTATTGTCAGCAGTTAGCTCATATGGAATCCATTTTCTTCCTGTGTGAATTTTTCTCTGCTGTTGCAAACGAATCGAAAACGTTGGTTGCGTCATTCCAAACTATTCATCAAGTTCTTTTGTGTTTGAGTCGAGTTCTCATCGAGTAGAGCCTGCGGTTCATCGTTTTCAAACTTGCAAGATTGCCCAGTATGTGATTGATCGTCAATACTAAAATCACCGTCTCGAAAACGACTAAACAATTTTCTGTACATTTTTTCACTTACTGCACTTTCTCCGTAAGCGGAACAAATTATTTTGGCCTCAGAAGCATTTTTATTGAGATTAAACGCGAAACGCATGCTGTGTCGAATATTCTCATAATCGTAAGCCATGATGTTTACAACTGATTTTTAAAGTTATGTTGCTTAAATATCAAACTACATGGCATATTTTAATTTTGAATGTCAATACTTTAAATAGCAAAAGGGCGCGACAATAATTTAAATTCAAATGATATATATTTTTGTGCAAATTTGGACGGCACGAATTAATTAAAATACCTAACATAAGCTTCATCTCTCCTATTCGCAGCTATTCTCATGTCATCTGAAAATCATTTCTTCTCTTCCCGTATTTTTGGAATTTTTAACTTTTATCTAGGGGCTACAGTATCCAATGCAAATATAATACTCCCAACTAACCTGTCCGCTCTCTTATTCACGCCCAATTCCTGCTTATGATCTATTCTTCCTTCTATTAATCTAAAGAATTTACTTATGTGAAATTTACTATTATCTCTATTAATAAATTCTCTAAATTTAACCTAGAACGCTTTATGCTTTATGCTGAGTTCTATTTTCATTTATGTATAGTATGTTATTTTAGGTTATTATGTACTTGTATTTTCTTGTCATCGTTAGCAAAAACTAAATTTATCATTATTCGACTATCTTTCATTATTTTCGTTGATTTAGTAATGAATTGTTTCATCCCTAATCTTAACATTGCTTTTCGTAACATTCTTATATAAAATGAGTCTACCAATAAATCTATATTAAAGTCTCCTATTACCATACATTTTCCTCTAGTTACTAATAACTTCACTATATTCTCTAAGAATCTAATAAAATCACTGTCTGATCACTTGGTGAATGATATATCATTCCCTTACATAAAATTTGTCGTATATCTACTGCTATGTATCAGCAATTCGATATTAACTTTCGTTCAAAACTACCTCAAATTTGACATCACTTCTCACATATAAAGCAACTCTCTCCTGTATTCCTATTCTCAGCATTGCATCTAACTATGTTATATCCCAAAATATTTATTTTATTATCTTCAATGTCTACTATCCCTAGCTTAGCCTAATCTCCGACAATGCCAAGAATGCAGGATTTATTGTCTTCATAAATTATTGATGCATCTAATCCTTATGCGCCATCAGACTGTGCATTAAAATATACAGGATTACTTCTGTAGTGGGGTATCTTTCCGTTGTGTCTGAAAAGAGTTCGTCAGAGCCAGTGTCCGGAAGAGAAAAAGAGGCGAAGAAAGTGTATAAAAGAGTGCGAGCGAGAGTTAGAGCCGTGTTCTGATCAATTACGTATATTTAGTTTGCTACTTACAATATGTACAACGTGCTCTGATGGAACTATATACAATAGTGAGGGGAAGGGGAGAGGGTAGTGGATACCGTACGTTTAGAGGCGGTGACTTTGAAACAAAGTCCTCGTGCGTGCGATAGCGGCGTCAGTTGGTCCGGGTATTCTGGTAGCGAGTCGACGAGACCACGGATGCAGCCACATTTCGGCTGGCTGGATTCCGTTGGTGGCGACTCGTGCGGGTCCTGTTTCGTTGGTGCGATCATCCCCGATCCCGGTCGCCGGTTTGCTGCTAGTCGGCCTAACCTCGGAGCTGGTGTGCGACTATTCGCTCGAGAGTCTCGCCGCGGCTTTTATAGCCGTTGATGAGCGGATTTGCTTGTGAGAATGGGCTTGCCCTGATGCCAGCGGCGGTTCGGTGCGGATTACTCGAGGAGTAGTGGTGCAGAGAAAGTGAAGAGGATCGTCGATCCCGGTTGGTCTACTCCCTTGCTAGAGCGGTGGAGGCAACCACCGATACTGGTTGGTTTAGTCTCTTCGGTGAGGAAGACCACTGATTCTGGTCAGTCTACTCCCTTGCTGAAATGGTGAAAGCGACCACCGATATCGGTTAGTGTAGCCCTTTCGGTTGGCAGGACCGCCGATCCCGGTCTACTCCCATGTTGGAGCAGTGAAGGCGACTACAGATACCGGTTGGTCTACTCTTGTCAGTGGGGCTGAATTCCGGTTGCCTGCCCGGTGTTCTCAATGGCTTGCTCTCTCGAGCTCGTCGGAGAACGATTGACTGCTCGGCGCGCTGCGCGGCGAACTTATAGTTGTCGCGCAACAATTTTGTCTGTGAGCGAGTGGGATGCGTATGCAACCTAGCGGCGCGCTTCGACGGTACCACTCGCGGGTGCCTTGCAGTAACTTCGTTCGTGAACGAACGGAGCCGCTTATACGCCGTCTTGCGGTGTCTTCGCGGCACTACTTGCGTGATGATCGACGAGTAGCTGGCGTGCATGATTGCCCGCCTCCGGCCTATGGTGGTGTCGGCCAAGTAGCGAGGGCCTTCAGGCACTTCCTTACACTTCCAATTCTGTCATTAGTTACTATTTTGAAATTTCATAACCTATTCTTTTTTTCTTCATCTATTACTCTCAGGAACGTTCCATATGGAACACAATGTTCCTCAGGGACATTCCATGCTTAAAGCATCATGCTCGTCATTTATTTGTAAGTTGTATGCCTTAATCTTATGCATATAATTTACGCGTCTCTTCTTTGCTGAATTGCATTTATTTGCTTTATAGTTACCTGAAAACTTGTGGCATACTTCTTTTCGTGTGCGATTTTTGTCAATATAATAGTAGTAGATAGTAAGACCAACATTTGAACATCTTTTATCATTAACATTGTTAAATGAACGAAATTTTATCCGTCCTAAGTTTCCTCTTTTCCTACATCAGTTCATAGGTTCCTTCATTTATTTCAATTATTAAAGAACTTTCATATCTTCCATATACTTTTTCTTTTACTAGCCTTTTCACAATCCACAACTGAAATTCTTCATTTTCTCTTTTAATTTTGTTCTGCTTCTTGATTGTAGCTATCAGTTTCTCATCATCTAGTTATATTTCTCCTTCACCAACATTAACTATTTTTATCTTAAGTTATATTAAGTTATATAAGTTATATAAGTTATATTCGTTACGACTCAGTAACTTTAAAGTATTCACCCAACTTGTCTCGTACTATGTCCTTCAACCTCTCCATCTCTTCTCTTGTCTCACAGCCTAATATAGCTATTTTCTTACTTCCCTTCATCAGCTTCGTTATCCTCACTGCCATATTCTTGATATTTACCTTTTCTTTTATCAATTTTTTACTGGTTTTGTTTCCGCTCTATTTTAAGTTTGACAATTATAATTTTCTTTTTTTCTTTTCCCTGGTCGCTTCACTATAATTTCTTTGCACATCTCTTGTCGTTCCGCCGGCTTCTCCATATATAGTTCTCAAATCTTCCAGTGTTTTATGTTTCCTATTTTTCTCGAACTGCTTCTTTAATCATAATTTTTATTTCCTTTCTATGTGCTTCTTATCATTCATTTTTTTTATCATTCTAATCATCTAATCTATTATAATATCGATATCAATTGATCCGTTTCCTCCTCCTGGTATGTTATCCTCACTCGATATCGTCACCGATCCTATAGATCCTATTGTTCCTGTTGAGAGAGAGAGAGAGAGTAAGAGAGAGAGAATTGCGTCAGAATTTTGAACTGCGCACCGTCACTGACATCATCCATTCAATTGTTTAAATCAATAAATTGTTCGAATTTCGTGAAATCACTTTAATAGTATGGTCAACAACGAAAAATTGCAACACACTTTTTTTTTAATTTCATAATACATCTCGTACCTAAGAAAAATATATCTTATAAGAATGATTAAAAACACAAATTTTCTTATTGGGCATAAGATGCGTTCCAAAATTTATTAAAGAAATTATGCAATCTTTTTGTAGTTAACCATATATTCTTAAGAGTGTAAAAGTTAAGAAAATGCGAAATAAAAATTTTAATTTTGTTGATCCTTTAAAGTACCAACCTCCCTTATCTCCTATTATCCGTTTTCTCGTTCAGGATTCCGATCTCTCGCATACATTGCAACGAACGTATGATTAATTGAATGTAATTTCTTATCATACTTATTCTGATATGATATTAATACCAGCACAAACACTACTACTTCGCCTCCTTTGGATACAAAATTCATTAATAATTCTTTCATCCATATACGATTCTAATGCATTCAATAAAGTAATTATTATTATTATTATTATTATTACTATATTGCAAATAGCAATCTTTATTTGTTTATTTTGCCGTCACTGATGACAGGCTGTGCTTCAATTCTGCCGCGTTCTTGCCTCCAACAGCCGATACTGCGGATCGCATTCAATATTTGTCATTTCCTTACTGTCGCGTCATAACGGTAAGTTGTGCCGTAAGTTGTTCAATTTGTGCCGCGTTTCTATTGTCACGTTCGACTGCACGATATGTTTAAGTTTTGCTGTACTTCTGCTGTCACCTCCTGACAGCATACATGAATTCTACTCTTTCTATGCTAATCAATTTTAATCTATTCTTGTAGCAATTTTGATAACATGACATGAAATAAAGTCTGCTTGTTTTTTATTACGTTTCTATCAACACTAAAATAATAGATCTTGCTAAATTGCTGCCAGAATTTCACTAACATAATATGTATCACACAGTTTTCAAAGTATGTTTTTGGCAGGTTTAGCTGTCTGGGTATGGCTGCAACAGTTATTTGGCTATTTCTAGTTTTGATTTTTAGTGCCGATAATTGTATTGTTTCTGTTTCATATTTGCTCTCTTTGTAATGAGTGATAGTCTTTTACTATTATTGCTGTTCCTTTCCAACCATTATTTGTCAGATTACGTGATATGCTTTAAATCTCTATAGTTTTAAGTATGATTCTCTTATGAAGTAAGTTTCTGAAATCAGACAAATATTAATTTTTTGATTTTCAAAGGAAATAGCAAGTTCTATTTGATGTTGGAGAACTCCGTCGGCGTCTCAAGTTGCTATACGAATTGAATTTTTCCATTTTTCTCTTATTATTTCCAGTTTTTTAGCGTTCTATTTAAATTTAATAATTTTTCTCAAAATATCTTCCACATTTTAGTCTAATTGCTTTTCAGAATTTTCAGAATTATTTTGGTAACTGTGTATGCGTGTGTGTGTGTTTTAGTTCTTTGGATATAATATTTTATAGTAGGATATGACTTTGTTTTGTCTTCTCGTATTCTCCTGGAATTACTTTGTTATTTTTAATTGTACTCCTAGAATTATATCTCTTCTTATTAGTTTTATTTTTCATCTTTTGTAATTCTTAAACTATTATGCTTTTTCTATAAATGACAGAAAGTTATTCGCCACAGTTAGCACATTTTAGTTGTTTTTGTTGATTTAGTTTGATACAGTTTTTTGAGTAATGCTTTTCTGCACATCTTATACATTTCAAGTCTTTAGTATAATATTTTTGAATGTGTCCATATCTATGGCATCTTTTATACTGGAATTAAATAATTTGAATTTCTTCAAGGGTTCGATTTGAATATTGAATTCCTAATATTATTTTTATTGCATAAATTTTATTAATATCTTCTTCTCCATTGAAGCTCAACATAAAAAGAGGAAAAGGTATTTTTTCTCCTCTCTTTAGTATATTGTCTGCTAGTATAATTTTGAGACTTTATTGTTAAGTCCATTATTGTAAGATCTATTATTTTTGCTGGCTTACACGAGAAATATAATTTTCTTACCATCACTTTTAATGATCGCATATGCTTGTTTTTATGGATGTATCATGTAGCTTATTATTTGTTAGTGCCCTAGCAAAGATTCTGTTATTCCTCGTTGAAAATATTTAATTTGGCTCCACTATTGCAAAATAATGTAGCATTAAACTTTATTTTTTATCAATTAATACGTTAAATGTTATAATCTCTCGTAGCTGAATTTTCAATAGTTATAAGGAGGAGGTAGTATATCTTATTGAACTCCATTTTTACGAAGTGGGGTTTTTTATTATAATTTGGTTTTGATTTTTTTGCTACGGTGAATCAATTTTTTGGTGAAGAAGATGTTTTCCTTTTTTTAATTTTTCCTATGTTTCTACACGATCCATTCTGTTTCCTTCGCTAATTCTTCCTCATCAGTTGCGTATTGTAATTCAGATTGCGCGCTATTGCCGGCTTGACTGTGTAGTTCAGTTCTCTTAAATAATTCTGCATTCGGTTTTTGTAGCATTTGAAGAATTCCATTCGCTTTCTGTAGTTCATTCCACAAAATTATTTCATTGCTAGATTTTAACTGGCTATTTAGTATTAAATTCATTAATTGGATCATGATTTTTGATGTAATTTCAATAGCATAACTCAACGCCTCATTCCGGTTTATCACCAAAGTCGCCGAGTGGTTGCTGATTGACGATCCGTGAAAGTCCGCTACTCACTCTCTTTACAGAACGGTTCTGGGATTTCAAGTCCCAATCCCGTAGAAAACATTGTTATTTTATTGTTATTTTCTATTATAGTTATTTACCATTTTGATCCACGGAGGCTATTTACTACATGGGCTGAAAAGTCCCAGGATTTTTCAGTAGGTGGCGCCACTAGAAAATGAACATGATTTATTTCGAGAGGTTCATCTGTCACTAGTTTATGTGTGAAGTTTCATGACATTTCGTTCATTCGTTTACAAGCTACAGTCGTTTAAGTGTCGCTACCTTCGCCTTCGTAAAAAAAATGGAAAAACAGGAATATCGCATATTGATCGAACATTGTTTTTTGATGGGAAAAACTCCTGAACATTCAATGAAATAGTTGGAGAAATGTTATCCCACATCTCCTTCGAGAACAACAGTTTATCGATGGTTTAATGAATTTAAAATGAGTCGTACAAGCACCGAAGACGCACCTCGCTCTGGAAGACCAAAAGAGGCTACGAATGCGAAAATCATAAAGCAAGTGCATCGAATCGTTTTGAGTGATCGTAAAGTGAAGTTGCGCAAGTTAGCTGAGACCGTTGGTATCTCAGGAGAACAGGTGGGATACATTTTGCACGATGTTTTGGATATGAAAAAACTATCTGCGCGATGGGTGCCGCGTTTGCTGACCGTCGACCAAAAACAGCAGCGCATTGATGATTCAACGGCCGGTTTGGCGTTGTTGGAGCGTAATCGAGCGGACTTTTTTCGACGTTTTGTGACGATGGATGAAACGTGGATCTATTACCATACGCCTGAGTCCAATAGGCAGTCTGCAGAGTGGCTGAAAAGCCACGAAAGCCGACCAAAGCGGCCAAAAGACCAACGCTCGGCCAGGAAGGTTTTGGCCTCCGTTTTTTGGGATGCGCATGGCATAATCTTCATCAATTACCTGCAGAAAGGAAGAACAGTTACGGGAGAGTATTATGAAGCATCAAACTGAACGACGAAATAAAGAAAAAACGCCGAAGAAAACAGTTCTGTACCATTACGATAACGCACCATCACACACGTCCTTGAAAGCGATGGTCAAATTGGACCAATTACGATTCGAATTGGTTGCTCACCCGCCGTATTCTCCAGATTTGGCCCCCAGCGACTATTATCTGTTCCCAAACCTCAAGCGGTGGCTCCAGGGAAAGAGATTCACATCGAATGAAGAAGTCATCGTGGAAACCAAGGCATATTTCGAAGGCTTGGACATTTCGTACCACAGAAAGGGCATCGGAATGTTGGAAAATCGCTATACCAAGTGTATCGCACTCGAAGGCAACTATGTTGAGGAATAAATATAACTTTGCCCAAAAAACGCTTGTTTTCATTAAAAATCGCGGGACTTTTTAGCCCATGTAGTAATTCCATTACAACCTGTCGAATAATTGTTTGAGAATAAATTGAATATCTAGTAATTGTCTAGTCATGATATAGAAAAGATAGATTTTACAATGCTACTAGCTAGTAGTACTAGCTAATCATTAGCTCAAAAGTAATGCTTATTTCTAAAGGCTGTACTAAAAAAATTAGCTAACACCTAGACAAAAAATAATTCACAGTTATGAGATAAAATCTCGGGTAGACACTAACCAAAAATGTAATGTTCATTTCTCCTAGTAAGTGTAACAGAAAAAGTAGCTACTAAGATGTAAAGAAATAAAAAAATTTATTTTTCTTTTCGTCGATTTCTCTCTCACTTTTTCTCTGTATCAGGAATACTTTATCCCTAGACAGCTTTCTTATCTTAGAATTTCTCTACCACGGATTTCTTCTAGTAGCTGGATAGTTTTCCTTAATCAGAGCTTTGACTTATTTTCTTTCTTTTTTGAAGATAGTCCAATGTAGTTTTGGTTCTTGAAGTTCTTCTTGAAATTCTTCTTAATTACGTGTAACAATTCTATGGAAAAATTTCATTTTTTCCTGCTGTACTTAAACCTGAGACTTCTGATTCTTGAATGGCCTATCATACGCATTAGACCACTGTCGCAGTTACTAGTGAACATTTTATAATGGCTACATATTCTTAGCGCAGTTCTATCTAATGGTTAGACCAGAAAATTACACAGTAATGAGATACATAACTCTGTAAATCCTTAATGAAAATCGAATATTAAACTCCGTCCAATAACTATTGGGTTGGAAATAAGTTCGTTCGGTTCTTTTGACTGGTATAAAATACAATTTATTTAATATACAAAATATATACTAATCAATAATGTATTGACCATTCTTTTCTATGACTTCTTGCCATCTTTTTACCAATTTCATAATCCCACATTCATAAAACGTCTGAGGTTTACCGGCAAAAAACTGATCCAGTTGCGTTTTAACAGCTTCATTATTAGCAAAGTTTTTCCCGTTCAGAGAATTTTGCAGCGACCGGAACAAATGATAATCAGAGGGTGCCGGTGAATAAGGAGGGTGAGGCAAAACATCCCAGCCAAGCCTTAACAATTTGTTCCGAGTAGTTAATGAAGTATGGGGTCTGGCATTGTCGTGGTGGAAGACGACTCCTTTTCGATTTGCCAATTCTGGACGTTTCGAACGTATTGCTTGATTCAATTTCGTTAATTGGGAGCAATATACAGTTGAATCGATCGTCCTGCCTGATGGTAAGAGCTCATAATAAATGATACCTTTATAATCCCACCACACTGAGAGCATAATTTTCTTCGGGTGCAATCCTGCCTTCGAGGTTGTTTGTGGTGGTTCACTGCTGCTTCCCCATGATCTTTTACGTACTACGTTATCGTAGACGATCCACTTTTCATCTCCCGTAACCAACCGCTTCAAAAATGGATCGTTTTCTTGGCGTTTCAGCAGCGCGTCGCAGATGGAAATGCGAGCGGTTAAGTTGGCCTCGGTCAATTCGTGCGGCACCCAAACATTGAGGTGAGAAACGTATCCCAACTGACGCAAATGGTTTTTTACACTAGTGTGGGATATATTAAGTGACGTAGCAATCTCTCGTACTGTTTGCGATGGATTTTTGTCGACGGTATTCTTTATTACAGCTGAATCAATCTCTGCTGGACGACCAGAACGGGACGCGTCACTAACATCAAAATCTCCAGAACGGAATTTGGCAAACCATTTTTGACACACACGTTCTGTTAAAGCATCGTCCCCATACACATTACAAATCTTCTTATAAGCTTCCGCAGCTCGTTTGCCTTTTTTGAAATAAAAAAGTAAAATATGGCGAAAATGGACGTTCTTTTCTTCCATATTTGCAACCGTGCAGTACGCACAATATTCTGGTATTAAGCGGCTTATGTTTACAAATAGGTTAGATGGAACGTCGCTTTTCAGCTGCGCAAGCGCGTTGTGCGATAGCGCTGTGGAAAAGAGATAGCAGAACAAATAAACCTACTCCGATTAAAAAACCGAACGAACTTATTTGCCAACCCAATATATAGTAGCAATATAGAAATCCTGAATAGAAATTAAAAGTCAGAATTGTCTAACTACTAAATAGTAAATTTGTGTTTTACATCATTGTCTATATCCAAAATTACTATCTAATGGTTACACAATTCTGACGTGTAATTTCGAGATTTAGGACTTATAATATGTTGCTACTAAATAGTTACTAAGTAGAGTTTGCAACCATAATTTTGATGTGCGGATTAATATAATCCGGCTAGTGGCGTGACGGTAGATAGACTATATATTTTAGAAAAGACAGTGTCATACCTACTACCATATTTTTAATCTAATGACTAGAAAGCAGCCATATGATTAAGGATATTTAAAGGCTGATTTAGATCAAGTTTTCTATCACCTTATTGTATAATTTTTTTCATCTACCCACTATCTATGTAATTAATATACTTACTAGACAATCCTAATACTCAATTTTTATTCAACATAAATTGATGGTTTTCCATGTCATTACTATGTAATCTTTTTCGTCTAGTCTCTGTCTATGTAATTGGTGTAGCTATTAAACAGTTCTGACATTTAATTTCTATATAGAATTTATAGCACATTGCTACTAGATAGTAACTAGACAGAGTTTGATATTGTAACCATAATTTTGATGCGCTGAGTGATATAATCTTGCTACGGCGAGATAGTAGCTAGACAATGTTTTAGGAAAGATGGCCCTATTTACTACCATATTTTCTATCTAACGACTAGACAATTAAAAATTAATTAGGAGTATTTAGCTTGTCACGACCTAGTGACTAGCTAAAAAACTTATTTAGTCATTACTATTTAGCTACTAATATTAAATTTTAATCTGCTAGGTATATTGTTGCTCAGGTGGTTAGGGTATTCCCTAATTTGCTATCCTGAAGACGCGCTCTCAAGGGGCCAAATTTCTCCCGAGAAATTTAATATAAGTGGAAAAGTTGCTTCTTCATTTCAGTGTAACAATTGAGGCGTTATATTGTTCGGAAAGTTCAATTCAAATTTCGCGTTGCTATGGCAATCAGTAAAAGCAAGAGCGCTCCACATAATTTTGTGTTTGTCAATAAACCTTCCCGGATCTGAGCTTGCAAAGGAACCTTGCGGGCGTCTTCATAGTGCAATTATTTTGACAAAAATCAAGTAAAATATAGAGAATCCCAAGGTCCACATTCGCCATGTGATGCTGTATTGTTTCCAGCGTAGCTTCATGGCTTCGCAAACTCTAAATGAGATATCCTTTGTGTATGAAGATATATGCATCACCCACCAAACAGTTCTGAAATGATATTGAACGGCGCTTCACAAAAGGAAATTTCTTCTTTTAAGCATCTGATAGGATTTTAAGGGCATGGTGTATTATATACTTCTTCAGCAGAACGAGATCATCATCGTGATGAAGTACAGACTACAGCTGGACGAATTGAAGACTATCGTTGCACAGAAACGTTTTGAACTGATTAATAGACGTGGGAAGTCTTTCACCACAATAATGTCAGACTTCACTTCAGACTTTACGTTGCGATATCTATCCGTAGAAAACTGTTGGAATTCAAATGACTTCGTTCTTCCTCATCCTCCGTATTCTCCTAACCGTGATCCATCTATTATCTATTTCTTTCTTTGAATAATTTTCTTTGGAACAAAAAAATATATAAATTTGAGATCTTAGAAAGCCCTCAAAATTTATCTCAGTCCATTTCTCACCAGGAAGTAACCTTTGTTTTGGAGCAAGGACACTATGCTTAACCAAGAGATGGGCCAAGATCAGTGAAGCAGTACATATTTGCTTCAATGAAGTAATTCTTTGAGTAAAATATTGCGTCCGGAACTTACATAGAAGATTTAAAACAAAATTTCCGAATAACCTAATATTTCCCGCTATTCGGGTCCAATTACAGGGCCAATCAAATTTGAAACTATCAGGACATATTTTATTTGAAATATGGACATTTTTAATTTTTTATACCATATAATATACCAAGAGACAATAATAAAACACTATAACGATATATACTTTTTATTTCTTAGGAATAACTTAAGATAAATCAGACATTTTTGTCAAGACCAGAAAGTTCCTTAAGATTGGGTGTATGGTAGTGCTTTAAAAGATTCTATAAAATATCCTACAAAAATAATCATGTCAAAAGCTTTATCATGTCAAATGAAAATAATAAAAAATCACTAAATTTTATTTTATTTTATAAATATATGTTGTTTCTTTCAACCTTTTACGAGGCTGGATCAAATATAAACGAGTCTTTTGCAAAAAAAACATATTTTTCAAAAACAATTATAATTTATATTTTTTTATTTTTCTACATACGAGGGCGGTTCAATAAATACCTGTGTTAGACGACAGAGGGCGTTCCTGAGGGAAGTTGGTGTTATCATCGTGTGCTGTCATCTATCAAACGACGGCAAAACAAATTGCAGACTGATTGATAGGTTAGTTTGGATTTGGCAGCCATTCGAGTAAGACGTGTTTCGTGATTTTCGCTAAGATGGAAAAAGAGCAGTATCGTTCGGTAATTCGCTTTTTGATTTTGGATGAGAAAAAATGCGAGGAGATAAAAGCAAAGTTGGATGCTGTTTATGGGGACACTTCGCCATCTATGACCACAGTTAGATATTGGTTCAACGAATTTAAACGTGGGCGAACATCCGTTTTTGATGAGGAGCGACCAGGACGCCCGGCAGACGTAGTTACCAAGGAAATCATTCAAAAAGTCCACGACATGATTCTCGCTGATCGACGAACGAAAGTGCGCAAAGTAGCAAAGGCCGTAGGTGTGTCGACCGGAACGGCAATTAATATTTTACATGATAAGTTGGCGATGAAAAAATTGTCGGCCAGATGGGTGCCGCGATTGCTCACGGTGGAAAGCACATTCATCCGGAGTTGTCGCCGCCAAACTGCATGAATTGCGTTATGAATTGCTGCCGCACCCCCCGTATTCACCCGATCTGGCTCCCTGCGACTTTTTCTTGTTCCCTAACATGAAGAAATGGCTCGCGGGAAAAAAATTTAGCTCAAACGAGGAAGTCATCGCCGAGACAGAGGCGTATTTTGGAGAGTTCGACAAATCCTATTTTTTGGAGGGGTTAAAAAAATGGCAGGAACGTTGGGAGAAGTGTATCTTTCTAAAAGGGGACTACGTTGAAAAAAAAAGAAAAAAATTTTTTTGAAAAAATAATGTCTTCATTTCTAACACAGGTACTTATTGAACCGCCCTCGTACGAGGTCTGTTCAAAAAGTATCGCGAATTTTGAATTTCCGCGGGTTACGTATATTCGATTTTCGATTTTTTGTTGCGTTATGTTGGTACTCATGTCCTTCTCTTATGCCGGCAAGTTCGGCCATTTTGAATATTCAGTTTATCTTTGACAGCTGTTTTGCTTGGACGTGTTTTGGCTCGTCTTCGATTTTTGCCTATTCCAAAAAATGGATCAAAGAATTTGTATCAAATTTTGTGTGAAAAACAAAATTAAGTGTGCGGACGCATTCCGAATGTTGACTGTGGCATATGGTGAAGCTACCTTGGACCGATGCAACGTTTATCGGTGGTACAAAATGTTCTCAGAGGGCCGAGAAGATGTGAATGACGAAGAGCGTGCCGGACGCCCGAGCACGTCAACAACAGACGAAAACATTGATAAAGTGAAGAAAATAGTATTGGCCAATCGTCGAATCACCGTTAGAGAAATTGCTGAGGACTTAAACATATCGATTGGCTCGTGCCATTCGATTTTTACTAATGATTTGGGCATGAGACGGGTCGCCGCGAAATTTGTACCAACGCCCCTGCTCACACATCGTTGCTTGTGCGCAAATTTTTGGCCAAAAACCACACACTAATGACGCCGCAGTCACCGTATTTCCCAGACCTGGCCCCCTGTGACTTTTTCTTGTTCCCGAAACTGAAGAGGCACATGAAAGGACGACGCTACGCTACGATTGAGCATATAAAGACGGCATCGAAGGAGGAGCTGAACAAGATCACAAAAAATGATTTTTTAAAGTGCTTCAAGGATTGGATAAGCACAAGTGTATAATATCTGATGGGAATTATTTTGAAGAAGACGAAATAGATATTCATGAATAAATAAATAATTTTTGAAAAAACACAAAATTCGCGATACTTTTTTAACAGACCTCGTAGTCCCCTATCTTATATTTTTTCTTATATTCTTTTATTATCTTATATTTTTCTTATATTCTCATTTATATACTTCCTCCAACGGTAATTTTTTAATTCTGGTATCATAAAAAGTTCGCGGACGTGTATCAAACCAATTGCACGTGAACTGCTGCACCTCCTCGTTCGTTGTGAAGCTCTGTCCACCAAGGGCTTCCTTGAGTGGCCCAAACATATGGAAATCGCATGCTGACAGGCCTGGGTTATAGGATAAATGTTCTAGGACAGTTCAGTGCATATCGGCCAATTTTTGTTGTATTACTGCTGCGATATGAGGTCTGGCGTTGTCGTGGAGGAACAACGCAGTTCTAATCGGAATGCCGCATCTCTTTGACCGATAGGCAGCTCCAACTTGGCTAAGAAGATCACAGACATAATAGGCAGCATTAATGTTTCGACGTTCTTGAAGAAACCAGCAGAATGCCTTTACAATCCCTGAACACCGTGGCCAAGACATTCCCTGCAGACAATCGCGTCTTCGCTTTCACCAGTGCACACTCGCCAGTCTTCCGCCACTCCATACTGGTCCTCTTCGATTCAAGGGTGTAATGATGGACTCAAGTCTCATCGCACGTGACGATTTTTTCCAAAAAAGCTTCATCTTCCCGCTCATACCTCGTTAGGAGCCTCCGGGAAATTTCAAACTGCACGCCTTTCTGCTCTGCATTCAGCAACTTTGGAACCCAACGAGCCGACACTTTTCGAAATCTCAACTCATTGCGAATGATTAATTGCATATTTCCATAGCTGATCTGAAGTTCCTGAAAGATTTCAAGAACATTTAAATGCCGATCGCCTTCGATGAGTTCTCCAACAGCCTTGGTGTTTTGCGCTAGGATGCAGTTGCGGGGACGGCGCAAGTGGGCAATGTTTTCAACACGCTCCCGTCCTTTCTTAAATTCGTTACACCACAGCTTCACCCAAGCCCATGAAAGATTCTTTCCCCGAACTGTGGGAGTAAACGGCGCCAAATTTCAGCAGTATTTACATTTTCGTTGACGAGAAATTTAATAATAACACGTTGTGCAACTGCGGGGTGTAACTCTTTCTCGCTCACCGTGATTGCTGTTGAGAGTAAGAAGCACGCCAACGTTATTACTGGCTTCCACATAACCCCCCTCCATTGTCGACAACGTTGCAGCCCTCACGCCACCGACGGACGCGCATTTTAAAAAGGCTCGTTTACATTTGATCCACCCTCATATTTTACTCAATAAATATATATTATTTGTTTTAGCTTATAAAAATTTAAAAGTAAAAGATGTAAGTAAAAATGTTGCGTATAGCTCTGTGTTGCAGAAACTATTGTACAAAGAAAAATAATTTTTCATAAAGAAATTAAAATTTTTTATGTATATTTTTCTATAAAAGTTCATATATATAAAATTGTTTTTTTATTAAGAGAAAATAAAATTATGACCCAAAAAAAAAATTGTTCTTTAAAAATAATTAAATTTTGCTAGACTTCAAATAGTTTAAAGGAAAAAAATAAATTTTATATGAAAAGCACTTGGCGTTCCCTGTCACATATAAACATATGCACATACAGGGTGTCTTTACAGTCTGTCCTCATCTCTTACATATCGGAAACGGTTTAAAATTATGGAAAACCGTTAAATATATGTTCGATCGTTTTGACGGGTTACTCTTTTAAAGGGGTTGCTCTAAGCAGACCCTCACTCAAAAATTTTATATTGAACCTTTCATATTGTAGTATACTGTTTAAAAGGGCATAAGAAAACCAAATGTTTGACGCAGATCGGAATTTTTCTCATTAACTCGTTCGGGAGTTGCTATGGGCCAAATTTCGAAAAAAAGCCAATTTACAAAAAATTATTATTCCCATTTGTGAAATTCGAAAAATAACGTTCGAGATGTAAAAGTGTTTGTATGTTTATGGTCCTTCCATAAAAAAAAAAAATTCATATTTGATCTTAAGGTTTCCTCAGATCAAAAGAGATTCAAAATCTGTTAAATTCAAGCTTTGAAAGTTGGAGCACGGGCGACATTAATATTACCTATAGAGTACCGTGTGGATGTTGCACACGTTTTTGTGTTTGTCTGTTTTTATTTTTTGTCTTGCTTTTTGTAGTTTTGTATTTTGTTTTTTGTTTTTTTTGTTTTATCTTTTAGTTTCTTTTTTTAATTTAAAGGCGGAGCCAACTATGACCGAAGAAGCTACGTTATTATACATTATTTGCTTAAAGGTTTTTAAAGAGGCTTATTTGCTCTTACTTTCATCAGGCACAGGATTTAACATTACTATTCAAAATAGGCACTGTTCTTTTCTTCACAATAAAGTAATAGATCATAAAACTCCAGTAATATCGTTTGAAACTTGTTTCCCTGGATATGTCTCTATAAGAAAAATAATATCTATTTTGTCTTCAGCAAAACGGGCAAGTGAATCACGAATCATAGTAAACACTAAAATGAAATAAAACACAAATAAATTTATTTAATGGGATGAAACTTTAATAGATATTTACAAAAATACTATTGAATTAAATATACATATTAGGTGTATAAATAAGTTTGTTGCATTTTTAGCATGATTTAATGTTTATTCATAAAAAGCGAATAACATCCCGTACGGCATACGATATCCCATGAACATTCTGTGGATCTCCTCAGGACATCCTCAAAACATTTCTAGGAAATCAGTGTTGTCTAGGCTCTTAATCTTCGAAACGGGCTCTATAATTTTCCATACACTTTTGCTATTTTTCGGACAGCTGGCGAACCTCAATTTGAACCCCAATTTAAAAGAATCGTGGTTTTGACTTGATTAAGACATCGATGCTTTTTTTTATCTTTTTGGCAGATTGAAAGTAAGAATCCACTAAGTAATGCTGAAGCGACCGGAACAGTAATAATCCATAGAAAGAAGTTATGGAGGAGCCGCATGTAGGAGAATTTCTCAGTCCAAAGAAAAGAACAAGTTCCAGGGTCCCTTTTACCGTGTATGACCGCGCGTTATAGTGCAGTGGAATCATCTACCTGGCTCCACTGCCAGTAAATAGCATTTTAGGTTCGATTTCGTCACATAAATGAATGAGTTGCTATTGATAACATTCAGAAGTATCAGTATCAAGTATCACAGTTTTATTGAGTTCGAGCAATTGGAGTGCAAAAAGAATGCAGTGTCTCACACATTGCTTTTCGGGCGACATCGTGATAATTACAGTTTTTCGAGATTATATCAGGCCGTCAACTATTACAATACTTCTTAAAATTTAAGGTTGACGCTTACAAATTATCCTAAGGCGAAAAAAATTTTAAATTTGGATCAGAGTTATAAGATGTCAAATGTAAAGGCACCGAACTGATTTATACATTTAATACAAAAAAATAAATATTCCAAGAAAATTTCGATAATTTTTTCTAAAACAAAATAGTAATGCACGCGATAGATATTTTACATTAAATAGACGTTAAAACTCGTTTTTCATGGAAAAGATTTGAAAAACGGACATTATAATACTTCGAACACTTTTTTTTAAGATTTCTCAAGTAGGAGTAATGATTTTTGGAAAATTGGCTTTTTTCGAAATTTGACTCTAAATAACTCCCAAACAGATGAATGTATGAACGTCCGATTTGCACCAAAAATTCCTTTTGCTATGTCTTTTAAAAGATATACTACAATCTGGAGATTCTATTTGAAACTTTTAAGATGGGGACCTTCAGGACATCTTTATGGAATAATCTCCCAAACTCCATAAAACAATAGCCCTTTGAAATGATCGAATATGTATTTCGCGGTTTTTCATAATTTTGAACCGTTTCCGAAGTATAGAGGGATGAAGACACGCTTTACAGGGACCTTTTATATGCGTATGTTTACATGTGACAAAGTACTCCAAGTATTTTTGTGTGCAACTTATTTTTATTTTTCTTCAAACTTTTTGAAATATAGCAAAGTTTAATTATTTTGAAGGAACTAAATTTTTCTGAAGGATATAATTTTTTATTCTTAATTAGAAAGCAAACATTTGTATATCAGGTTTGTCAGACAGTCTTTCCATTATCCATCATATTTTAAGTTACTCTACTTGGCGCGTCTGCATTTAAAGCAAATTACGAGAGGGAAGAGAAAGAGCGATTGCTTTGAATTTACCTAATCTCGCCATACAAATTGTTGTTGACAAAGAGTGCCTGTGAGATATTGTAAGTTTACAAAGAAATGGAGCAAAATAGAAGTTTCAAAGCAGCAAATTAGGCCAATTATATTGTACTATTGTAAAAGGGACAAAACACGTCTCAGACCCATCGAAATTAATGTGAAGCTTTCGTACAAGATGTAATTACCGTCAGGTCATGTCAATTTTGGTTTGAAAAATTTCGAAATGATTTTAATCTGGAGGACCAGTCCAGGTTAGAAAGGCCTATGGTCATCGATAAAGAGCGCTTGCGAAACTGAGTCAACGAAACCATAGATATTACCATTCGTGAGCTCAAGGCAGAACTCAAGGTAACTCACGGAACCATCGTCAATATTTTTCACCAAATTAACTTTATATCAAATTTGAACAAGTAGGTGCCGTATACATTGAGTGAGAACAACGAACTTGACCGTATTTCCATGTGCGTTACACTAACTGACATTGCAATAAAGCTTTTCTTGATCAATTGGTTACGTGCGACAAAAAATGGATCTTCTATGATAAGGTGCTGCGGAAACGAAGTTGGTGTGAGCCCGAAAGTTCAGCTCAGACGACTCCAAATCGGAACGTTCACGGGAATCCAGAAGATCATGTTAAGTATATGATGGAAGGTGCGCGGAATTTTCTACTATAAGCTCCTATCAGAAACCATACATGATCAGTATAGACCTCTACTGTCAGCAGTTCGAAAAAGTTCAGATAATACTTAAAGAGCTCCGGTTCCAACTTATCAACGGTAAAGATATTTTTTTCCAGAAGGATAGCGCTCGCGCCCATGTGAGCACTTCCATGTTCTGAAAAATCAAAGAGTTTTATTCGAAATTTCTCAAGCACCCATCATACTCTCCTGAGTTTGCGCTATCCGACTACCATCTTTTCAGATACTAACAATATTTTCTTAACGGAAAAAAATTCGATTTGAAAAAAGTCCAAATAGAGTGGATCTTTTCTTTAATTCCAGGATCAATGACTTTTTTTGACGGCAGAATTTTCAAGAATTCTCAAGGTCGATGAAAGGAGGTCATTAAATGAGGCGGAGACTATATTAATTATTAAAATAAAAGCGTTTTTCATGAAAAACAATTTTTTCCTTTTTGCATAAAATACAAAAAGACTTTCTGATTACCTTGATATAAGAACTTTTACAGAAGAAATATATGTTTAAAATTTTAATTTTTTTTACATAAGATTATTTTTCTTTTTACAACAGCTTTATCGATAAGGAGTTATTGGTAACACTTTTTCCACCTTATATTTTTAAATTTTTATACAACTAAAACAAACATGTGTTTACTATAATATATAAAAAAAATAAGAGGTTTATGAATTTTTATTACTTTCACGTGTTATAAACCTTTTCATATCATTATCTTTGTAGGAAATACAAGAATAAATTTGTAAAATGCTAAAAATTTATATTCAATATAATTCTTTTTCACTTAAATATTTCTAAGAGTTCCTCTCACAAAGAGAGAACGTAGTAAGATCCATCGACCTCTATGATATTATTTATGTGGTTAATAGGAAATCTTGGTATAAACCTTTATCAAGAGGAAAAAGCGCACTTCTCAAGTATTTTCTAGAAAATTGAATTTAAATAATTTCGTGCCGTGTGAGTAAATTTAACAGAACGCTGTATCCGTGATGATGTAGTACGACAATAGTATGCCTGACAGATAAGTTCGATTTCGCTGGTTCAAGTCTCCACGAGTAATTTTTTAAATCAAAATGCAATTTTATATAAAATAATTGTAAATTATATGGGTTCATATATTTTGTCTATTTATTTCCTATTAATAATTTCGTATTACAAATGTATATAAAAATGTATATAAATTTAAAAATATAAGGTATATTTTACTTTTTTTACACTCTGCCCTGAAAATTTGTTTTCGGAATTGCTATATATTAAAAATAAAATTCTTTAAAGATTTTTTCCTAAAATCCTATCCGAATTAATAAATAAGGATAGATGATTTACATATAAAACAGAAATAAAGGAAAATAAGTTTCATTCATTATTGAAAGCAGTACACACACATGAGACAAGATGAAATTTATCGTAGAAGTAAGAAGTAAGAAGTAAAAGAAACAATAAACATACAATATCTTACGCATCATACAAAAACTACTGTTTTACATTCAATTCCGCTCATCATCTTCACGAGGATATAATTGTTATAAGAATGTTAGAAGAGGATATGTAATATGTTATTTAAACTGTTCTAAAATATTTGAAAGAGAAACTGATTTTAGGAAGTTTTGAAAAATAATGTTGCCCAAAGCAATATTGTACAAATTTTCAATTTTTGAAAATAATAATTTATTTAATACATATGTTTTTTACAAATTATTTTTCATTGCTTTATAAATTTATTTAATTAAAAATTTAAATAATTCAAAAAATTCGTACATTTTCAAATATAAAAACATTTAAATAATCTGATTTTTAACATGTTTGCTGCCACGTTCCTCGAGCATAATTTATTCTACAAAGCCAACAGACGTGCTCTCTGTTTTATTCATAAGCTAAGGATCCAAATTAACATGCGTATACTACAAATTAACTTGTGCTTGGCATAGAAAGTTAATAATCAACACACAAATATATTCGTAAGTTGGCTTGTAAGGCTCATATACTAACAAGGAGTATACTTGTAGTTGGCAGCAAATATGTTAATAAACAGCAATTCCGAAAACGAATTATCAAGGCAAAATATAAGAAGAGGGAAAATGTATATTCTCAATAAAAAATAAATAGACAAAATATATAAACTATGTGATTTACAATTATTTTATGTAAAATTTGCATTCTGATTTGAAAAAAAATCACTCATACAGAAAAAATCATTCATATCAGCGATCTTGCGCTAACAAGTCGGAGATGTTTTCGCCAAACCGCGATCTTCGATATAGCTTCTCGCTAAACTTACATGTTATTCGCTCAAAATTTTTAAATTCAATTTTCTCGAAAATGTTTGCGAAATTTTCTCAAAAATGTTTGAGAATTCGCTTTCTTCTTCTGTTCAACAAATGATCATATCAAGGCTTATCCACATAAATAATATCAAATCGATAAATATTACTTTGTAACCTCGCTTTGTTAATAATTTTTATCACAAATTTTTTTAAATTTTTCGTATTTTCTTATAAGTAGGACAACTATTATATAAAATACTTTTGTTGCGAAGCTTATCGCAGCATTCGCGGTGACTAGAGGACTAGCCGTCACTGCGGAAGCATCTGACGACCGAGTTGTAGTGTGTTCTCTCACACGCGAGTCCGCCGTGGTTGAACGATACGGCACTCGAAAAGTCTGTTCGTAATCGATTTCACTTACGACAACTATATAGAAGCGTTCCATAGCAGAATCGGACCGCCTTTGCTCATCATACGGCTTTTTTAGCGATAACGCTTGATGTTGATTTACTTCTGCTTGTCAGTTTGATAGTAAGAAGAAATGTTTTGAAATCAGGGGTTGGGTTTTTTGACCTGGTGTTTTGACCTCGCAAGTTTTGGTTTTGATTTTTGGTTTTTTAGTATTTTTGGTACTTAATTTTTCGTAGCCTTGTACGCTATTGGTTTCTTCAATCGTAATACTAAGGCGCTGATCCGCGGAGATAATCCGCTGGATAATTAATCGATAATCTTACCAATTAATTTGGTATCAAGTTTGGCTCGATAAAAGGGGTTGTCCACAGAGGACATTATTTACGAGAGCGATATCAGCCGTCTCCCGCGCGTACAGCACGTTTCTTAGGGTGAATTCACCTGTACAGCGGAAAAATGGTCGCATTCTCTAGGCATAATGATGTCGGAAATTTCAAATTTGTAGTTTCTGAATGTTTGTGCATTATGATTGCGGATTATTTTGTAAACCGACAAGGATGCTCCAAAGGCGCAGTCATGATGAACGAATATTCAAAAATGATTTGATTAATTCGAAATTTCTTCGATATTACCATGTCTAAGAAATACGACAACCTATCTAACCGTGACTGTAAACGAGAATCCTTTTCGTCTTTTTCTTCAAAAGTAGCGTTTTATGCTAGTCCATAGAGATTTAGACTCCAAAGCAACGAGTCGTTTTTTACGCATTCTCGTCGTTAAACTAAGTTCACAAGAAGCTTAAGTGTCTTTTATTACGTAGAGAAACACTAGAACGATGCAGCTCTAACGGCGGGCTAGTCTCCACTGTTTTACTGCCGTACAGCGACAAAGGACTAGCCGTGCAGTGATAAAAGACTAGCTTGCCGGCGTGTGGTGGGGGGCGAGCTCGCATGCAAGCGAGATAGAGCATAGCCGCCACATACATTCCCCTACCAGAGTTAAAAAATTATCTTTTGTTAATTTTTAACACGGAAAAAATGATACGCAAAGATACAGAAAAAATTGTCTTACACTAAGAAAAGTAACTTACAGTTAAAAATTCGGTGAAGACCATCGCCGTTAAATTAACGCGAAACTTTGCGAAAGAGCCGCTTGTTTGATTAGAATTACCCCGATAAATATTTACAAAATAATATATTAGTGACGAAGTAGAGAAAAATAAATATGCTCAAGCTCGAAAAAGGAAGACGTGTCGAGATCACAGAAGTCTTCTCTTAAGATTGAAGCGAACATGCTTGATCGGACCTTGCACCGCACTGACATTTGTGCTAGTTTTTTCTTGAGAATAGACGGCACAAACTTAGTTTTTCTATCTGCTGGAGAAACAACCGAGGTAGTGTGCTGTTGCTGCTGCTGCTGCTGGGTTGCTTGCGGAGAGACCGCGTTGTGATGCGAGGGTAGGGTCTGCTGCCGTGTAGAAAAAGGCTGCGGCGCCGCAGGTGTGAGAATAGGTCGCTCTGTCTCAGTGGTGGAAGCAGAGCCTTGCTGCGAAGGGCGCTGCGAAGGAGCTTGCAGTGTCTTCGGAGAGGAAGAGCCAACGGAATCGAGCGTAGAGGCTGGAGGCGTCGCCGAGAGCTCCTTGCGAAACAAGAAAGCTGGTTTTAGATTCTCCACGCTGACGTTGGCTGAACGACCGTTTATGTCAATTTGAAAAACTCTGTCGTCGATCCTCTGGATAACCTTGTGAAGGCCAGGGTATGCCTGATTGAGAATGCGCTTCTTTGCATGGTTTCTCAAATAGATATGCGACGAGGTGTAGAGAGACTTGTAGACAAAAGTGTTTTGTTTGCAATGGTGGGAAGCCGGCACAGATCTGAGTTGCTGCATGTGAGTTTTGAATGGAGCTAAGAAGAAGGCGTGATCCTCCGGGTGCTGCTCATCTATGAAGAACTCTCCTGGTAAACGAAGAGTGGAGCCGTAGAGGTATTCCGCAGGGGAAGCCTTGAGATCTTCTTTGTAGACTGAGCGCAGACCCAAAAAGTACCGTCGGAAGCTTCTCAAGCCAGTCCAGAGAGTCGTGACAGCGCAGAGCTGTTTTCAGGACACGAT
>NW_014556903.1:0-1828 GCF_001313825.1 Dinoponera quadriceps | reverse complement strand
GCAGGATTCCAATAATTATTGTATATTAATTAGAGCTCTATCTGTTCACTGAGTCGCAATGCAGCAGTGGGATAAGGTACAAGGCACTTTACACGTCTGAAGATTCGCATGGAATTGTGATATCAAATTCGTATATTTCCGAAGTACAAGAAAACAAGACTTACGTTACGGACGGCTATTACAGGGCTCGTGCGCACGAAGTAGGAACTCGGTGTGAAGGCGGAACTGGAACTCACTGCACCGTGGTTTAAACTTGCCTGGTTTACTGGGAGCGTTTGTAAAAACTGCTTGATTACCAGGGAGCTAACTAACTAGCCTCGTATGAGGGAGCGAGCCGCTCTAGAGAGAATACTAAATGTCGAATAAATGAAAATAAAAGTCAAAGAGTACTGTGACTCGAACTAATAAGAACGAAGTAAAAAGCTTTAATGAGAATGAATAAGACAAAAAGGACTGAATGAACAACTAAGACACGAGGGATGCTGTGCACTGGTTTATATACCCTCTAGCGACAAAAGCAGGGATGGCACCGGAGTGGGGGTTTGCGCTTTGGTAAAATTCATAGAAGATCGGTGCCATGTCGTTTATGAATAACAAAGATAAGTACTGCCCAAGTAACTCGTGATTTATTTAAGTTATGCCAAGCAGCTAAAGAGTTCTAAGAAGACTGAGGTATGCCCGATCGTTTAAGATAGCGCATAATAATTAATTAATTTTTCACCTCGGATCTCTAATGATTTAATACATTCAACATTCAGTATTGCGTCTCCTAAATAATTTTTGATAATGAATGCTCTTTTATTTTGAGCTTACTTATATTGCGGTGAATTTCAGTGTCCTTACAGTAATTAATATTGTGCAAATAACGGCGATAAGTATTAATAATATATATATGGTTACACGTATCGCTTATAGAATAAAGCGGTGTGTTATAATATTGTGTGTGTGTGTGTCGAGCGCTCTTGATTAATAATTATAATGTTAATAATAATGTATATAATATTGTTGTGTGGCTGTGTACGTTATTAGTTACATTAAATTATATTTTGTATAGCGGCAGTGTAAACCAATAAAGAAAAATGATTTTAGATACGGCGCTGATATATTCTAACGCGTTGTGTGCCGCTACAGTCACGGGCGACTGGTGGTATGTGTACTTCCTACAGCGTGTCTGTGTGTACAAGTGAGCGCGCGAAGATGCGTCATTGCGGGTGAGACCTTTATAATAGAAGAATTGGGGTGCAGGTTTTACTGGATATCGTCTGTCGGCGTTTGTGAATTTAATAATTCATAGCAATTGTTTCCATGGTTGTTAGCAATTAAGAATTTTATATAGTACAGAGTATGAAATGTATAATGTGTGCACGCAGTATAGTATGGGTCGCGGATCGTTATGAATTTAATATAATTCTTTTGTAATGTAACGCATATACTTTTATTATTGACAGTTTAAGATAGCACGTAACAATTAATAATTTATAACTCTGTACGTTAGTTTTAAATAAATAAAGCAGAATATTGAATTGAAATGGTTGTGATAATAATTTTATAGTTATTATAAATTTGCATGTCTCAATTGATTATTACAATTATTTATATACAGGGTGTCCTAGACCACACGTCTCACTCAATTTTTTCGTAAACGCGACATTTTAAAGAAAAATGTTTCAGTCAAAAGTTTTGCGACTTCGAGGGGCACATAAGATGGTGTCATTGGTTTGACCTTGGATAGTCGTTTGAAGATCACGTAAAGGTTACCTTTAATTTCTTAAATGGAAACCCAATTTTTCAATGCATATTCTTGTAGCTTACCTCGAGAGCTTTCCAA
>NW_014556902.1:0-3248 GCF_001313825.1 Dinoponera quadriceps | reverse complement strand
TAATTAATAAACTGTTTTATTCAAAATACCCTAAATTTAACCAAGTTGTGGAGATTATTCATTCATTTCCTTTCAATTAATTAAATCTGAATTCCCATCCTCAACCCGCTCATATGGTCCTATCCCACGTAAAGAGATTAAGTTCTTTGACTTAAATAAAGGACCACCTAACGTACGTTCTGTAATCGGAGTAAATGGGCCTCTCCGGACCTTGACCTGATCTGCAGACTTACCAGTACGTTTAGGACTCGCGAATGCGCGAGTAAATGATGTTTGTTGCGTACATCCTCTTCCAGGACGTAACAGATTATAGAGAAAAGATGTACGATTACGCTTTAATACAATATCAATAGCACATTTTCAAAATTGCAAGTATTAGGAGCTTCAATTAATTTTCGTTGTTTTTTGCTAAAAAACACCGCCGTTGCAGCTAGCGGCGAAACAAGGACAAATAGAAAATAATTCGTCTTTGTCTAAAACAGCATGGAAATGTACCTAATCGCATTTACCATGCAGTAAGTAAGCAGAATTAAATTCTCATTCCTGCCGCTACACTATGGCTGCGCTACTGTCAACGCGGAGTTCTAGACTGCGGGACTAAAAACCTTAACATTAGGTGCTTGAAATCATTCTCACTGTATTTTGCTACAAAAATTCATGTTTATTTCAAAAGAACGTAAAATTATATCTTATTCAAAATATTGTCCTTCGGAAGCTATAACATTTTCTCACTTTTCGGGTAACATATTCTATGGTAGAAAATTTCAAGTTCGTTCTAGGCGACCAGTCATCGAGTCATTTTTTTATATTTTCTAAAGAACAAAAGTTCTATTCAGAAAAGTGATGCTGCATTGACCGAAACAAGTGGTAATCTGAAGGAGCAACGTATAGTGAATAGAGCGGGTAGAGTAAAACATCCTTTCCAAGTGCCTCCAAGATTTCCTTCACTGGTGTTACGACATATGGTCCAGCATTATCATGGAGATGAGAATTTTGTCATGTTTTTAGCGGTAGTTTGCTGTAGTTTTTCTTTGAGTGCTCAATTCAAATTGAATAATTTTCTTCGGTAGCGTTCAGCATTGATGGTTTGACTCGGTTGCAGCGGCTTATAATACACTTCACTGACTTGATCCCACCAAATGCACAGCATGACTTTCTTTCTACAAATATCCTATTTTGGCGTTGATGTTGATGATTCGCCAGGACATACCCATTATTTTTTGCGCTTAGGACTGTCGTAACTAATCTATTTTTCATCGCCAATCATAATTTAATTCAAAAGTTGCCTGTAATTGAAGGACACATGCTAACTAACAAATTATTTCAATGTCACATCGTATAGTTGATTATCAGTAGTATTAAACAGTTATCTGCCTTAAAGTCCAATCGAATTAAAGTGTTGTTATTTACTGTTAATTAGTCTCTAAATTATTACCTCTCCCGGCACCTCTCCGACGTGTCCGCGGAATCGAGGAAGAACTTGTAAGAACCACGACACTCTACTACGAGGAATAGCGAGGGATTCGACTCGCTTTTAGAGAAATAAAACTGAGCTAGCTGAAGTGGATGCGCTAATGCAGGAGCGAAGAAGTCTCGCAACCGACGTGGACGCGAATTGCGATGACAAGTGAGTCGAATCCCTCGCTGTTCCGCGTAGTAGAGCGTCGTGCTTCTCACACGATCTTCCTCGATCTTTGCGGACACGTCGGAGAGGAGCCGGGTGAGATAATAAATTTGAGACCGGTTTAACATTTAAATTACAATACTTTAATTCGATTGAATTCAAAAGCAGGCAACTAATCAATTCTATAGATAATCAATTATAAACTAATGTGACATAGAAATAACAACTCGCTAATTGGCCTGAGTTCTTCAAGTATTTGCAGCTAAATTCGATACCACGGGAAATTCCCGTAACGCGATCAAAAGAGAGCGATCTCTCGCCTGCGATGTTTCGCGAAATGTTGTTTTTATGCGGCGGATCTGAGCCGCTTGACTGCAACTATAATAACGCTCGTCGTGTTAACTGAAAAGCTCTCGTGCTTGACGTCGTTACGCGAACCTCGCCGGTTGGGCGCCGGCCGGGTCTTACCCGACAGTAGTTACTGCTTCTGGCAGATCATATACAATATCCGATCTAGCACATACGCCAGAAGCAGTTTCCACAACTAACATACGAATTCATAATACGGCTCAATATTCAATATACTCTATAATACTGACAATATTTCACCGAGGACTGTGCGACCGGCGATTAGAGAAGGCCCCGAATCCCGAGTCTTCGGGATCCCTACGCTCGAGACTCTCTCGAGCACGGCCCTTGTCGCCCTGCAACTTGGACTTCCTATCTCGCAAGTCCGTGCGACCCAACCTTCAGGGCACCCAGGCCTCTAACCAGTTCCAATTCGGTCCTCTTATCGCTTATGCCACCGAGAAGCGACGGCAACTTACTCGGAATTATAACTCTAATACTTTCCCTACCCGCGGCTTTACAAAGGTTCACTTTCTCACTCACTTCCAGAGAGATCTCCCCTTCCTTTTGCGTGTCACTCTAGCTGCTCCTTCCGAATCCTTGCTCTCGTACGTCCTTGGCTCCTCCCGGCAGCTCCAATTACTTCCAGTCTTTTTTTGTCTGGTGTACTGGCTTATTGTGGGTGATCGTACACTAAAAAAAATATACTAACCGGGGCTCGCGTCTCGTGCACTAACGGTGCACAACAGACAAAATTAATAAATTCAATCGCCTTCTCTTAAGAGAAGGTGCCAGTTTCCGGCTCATTCTCGGTTAGGCCACGGCTTGAGTGACGAGCAAAATTTTGCATCATCATAACGGTGAGTGCAATTATTCCACATATATTAGGGACTTTGAAATGTTTGACAGATCGTTAAAATTGATCCTAAAAATGAGTATAAATAAAAGCGATCCAGCCAATTAAAAATGACGAAAAATGATTAATTATGATTATGATAATAAATACCTTGATTAAACATAATATATTACTATTATTATTAATAAAGAAAATATGATTAAAAATTTAATGAACTTTTGTAGACGTCTGATATATGCATATAAGTGTTTGTATGCGTAAACAAGTTTTCTTCCTTACGAAATTCATAAAATTTTGTTTATGGTAATGCGTACATCGTTGTCATATTTTATGTATCTACAATCTATGCAATAAAAGGTTTAGAAAACAAAAAACTATTGGGTTGTTCGGAAAGTAATTTCGTTTTTTCCCGACAGAGGA
>NW_014556901.1:0-292 GCF_001313825.1 Dinoponera quadriceps | reverse complement strand
TAGCTGAGCTGTCAAAACATATACGCGACCGACGACGGCAACAACACGTCCCGACGCATTTAGCGTCTTCCCAGATAAACTGTTTAACACTGAACCGACATCCGCTCGCGCATGAGTCTGCTTTATAACCGAGAATAAATCTTTTGTTTGTTAATTAACCAAAAACTCTCTCACACTCATTGCAAACGAATCCGGCAATCCGACGAGTCATTCAATGGCCACGACCTCCGCTTCAACGAGCTGACCGCTCGCATTGACGGGCCTCTTCTCACCGTACCGGAAAAAAACGTTC
>NW_014556900.1:0-3724 GCF_001313825.1 Dinoponera quadriceps | reverse complement strand
CGTTCACCGAAATAAGCACTCGGCGCTGCAGGGACTTGAAGACACAGGTCGGTCCACCCAGCGGCAGCGTATACCACCGTCGGTGCGAATATGCCCCAGCATATGGCCGAGAGTGCTTTGAAACGTTCCCACCGACATCCCGCCTGCCTCCTTAGCCTATTAAAATGCCATCCGAACTTGTCGCTGAGATATTGGCAATGAATGGATACATCCATTCCTCTATCTATGTGGATGCCAAGCTACCTGACTGATTTCTTAAATTGAATCTTATTATTGCCTATTCGAAAAGTCGGTGACTTATCCGCGAGGTCAGACTTTTTGGCATTGACCGCTTTTTGCTTCCTAGCAGGACACGCTCCTCCACGTATGCCTATTGGGGCCCTTTTGACAATTTAGCTCTTGAGAATAATTGCCTCAGTCTTGCGCGACGAAAGCTTTATTTTGGCAAAGCTACACCATTTTCATATTTTGTCGACTACTTTCTGTGCTTATACTTCTATTTTTTTTTGCGGGAATCACCGCTTACTCTTACGAAAAGATTATCCGCGTACGCTAAGAATTTATTCTCTACTTTAGCTTCCAATACCCTAAGGTCCGTCAAAGATGACGTTCCAAGTTACCTAACGGTGTACCTAACACCGAACCCTGTAGGCAACATCTGGTAGTCTTCTTCGAGACTGTTATATCTCCAAAGTAGAGAGAAATTTTGCTACCCCGGAAGTAATCAACTAGCACTTTAAAGATGTTAAGAGGGCAGTTCCTATCCTAAAATCCTGACAAGACGAGGGGCCACCAAACGTTGACAAACGCGCCCGAGATGTCGAAAAGCAGGGCAATGACGTATCTCTGCTCAAAAGAAAAGACCATTCGTCGCAGCTCCACGACAGCGTCCTTCATTGAATTTCCGGGTGTGAACCCGAACTGCCGATCAAAGATCTTTTTTGGCTAAGGTGACGTCTGGTTGTGTCGCTTCACAAGGAGCTTCTAGAAGAGGTTCCCTATTACGGAGAGAAGACATATCGGCCTTTAGGATTTGGGGCCCTCCACGTCCTTGTTCTCGCTCTTCAGAAATATTCTGAGCGAGCCTTCCTTCCAGATCGAGGGAAAGATGCCCCATTTACAGCACCCATTGAATAACTTTATGAAATGACCGGGGATTGCCCTCAAGGTGGCCTTCAGTACCGAGACCTAAATGAGATCCAGCCCTGGCGCCTTGTTGTTTGCAAAAGATCTGACAACTGCTGCGATTTCTGCATCCGTGACGAGAAAGTCATCGGCAATGTAAGGCACATGGTGTGCGCTATCTCTGACTTCGCACCGCTGCAGTGTGTCCTCGTTCTCCTGGTCATCCGGCACGTGCACGTCGAGCAGTCGAGCAGCGGTCTCCTCTAGTGTGGCGGTCGAGGTGTTTCCTCCACGAAGAGTACTCAGCACTTTGTCAACCCGGAGCTTATCGGCCTAATGCTTATAAACAAACCCCCAGGGCTCCAAATTGCATCACTACGTGACAAATTTCTTTCAGGTCTCGAGTTTCACCTTCCTCATCTCACAGGTGTATTCCCGCAAAGAAGAGTGGTAGACACGCAGTTTGGCTGAAAGGGTCAGCTCAACACATTCCTGCTTGTATGCCCGTTTGTCCCTACAGACAATTTTCTTTTTAATCATAAAATTTTTCCCCACTACGTGTTAGAATTTCTAAATTGCGTTTTTCTCGGCATTACTTTCTCACAGGCGTCCATAAGGGAGCCCGCAAGAACATCCGCAAAATTCACCACGTCCTCCACAGACGTCAAACTGAAGACCTCAATCTGGACAGATCGACGAGGCTCTCAGCAAATTTCATCCATGCGGCCCGAATGGTGTCGAACCGAACTTTCGTAGTTCGCTGCTCCCCGCCTCTGTCTTTTGGCACCCTCAGCCTGATGTACAGGGAATTGTGGTCACTGCATGTCCAATCGCAATGTACCTTGAACTCGCCGACGAACAAGCTCATGGACGAGGACGACACGGTCAAGTCGATGTGCGACGATCCCCATGCCGTCCAGTAGGTGGACGGTTGTCCGACAACATTAAGGACTTTGTATCCGTGGACCCGGATAAAANACCCGGATAAAGTCCTGGAAAATTGCTCCCCTATCGTCCAATTTACGGTCATCCCAGAGAGGGCATCGCGCATTGGCGTCCATTCCCAATAACATCCTGTAACCTTCAATGAACGTAGTACCATTTCGAGGTGCCTGAGGTGCTCCTCTATCTCGTCGCTGCATTGAAAATAGCACGATGCGACGTAAAAGGAGAAGCCGGGTGTTCGCACTTCCGCACAGGCGCAGAGAAAAGTTATATGGAATTCGGGGTTGCCAGCGACTACTGCGGCCCAAGGACGTTGCGCGCACAAAGCCACCACGCTCATTTCAGCCCCTAGCCCGACGAAGGCATACCCACTTCCCTGTTTCCGGATATGCAACTCTTGCAAGAGCAGGATGTTCAGTCGCTTTTGAACAATTAGTTGACGAAATTCCCCTGTCATCACAGCCGAACGCCTCATGTTCAGCTGCAGCATCCTAATTCCCTTGGATCTAAGCGGCGCGGGCATTGAAGTGTTGCTGGCCGTCACCAGAGGCACGGAAGAATCAACTACCTCTACTGGGGTTTAGAACGACCTCGCGATCGCGTCATCTATATTTTTCGCGGAGCTATTGCCAGAGCCTATCCTGATTTGATTCACGTTCTCGAGGATTGCCGGCGTGAACAGCCTATCACACTTCTTTAAGCTAACAGTGACAGTACGAGGGCTGAGAACCTGGGACCGTGCACCGAATTGCTTTGAGTCGCGGACATGTACGGGCACAGTTTGTCGAGGCGCCCTTCTTGAAGCGGGTGCCTCAACTGAGCGCGCGAACGAGCGTGCACGCGACAGAGCATCAGAAAATACCCCAGCTTCCAAAGTTACGGCCCTGTCTGGTCGGAAGCGTTCAATCAGACGAATATTCCTCCTCAACATGTCATTGAAAAATTTATCCAGAGTATAAGGAATTTTGATGTTGGAATGAAGGTCGAAAAATGCAGAGCCGCCTTACGTTGACGAGCCTAGAGAACCCGGGGTGTCGGCAGGTACCCCGGGGTTGTATCGTTAGCGACGGCGCATCTTTTCCGCCCTCGTAGCCATTCATACCTTTGGCATAATACTTCCACCTTGGTATTAGGACTGTAAAAGCAGGGCGGCNTTTCGGCCATGATACTTCCACCTTGGTATTAGGACTGTAAAGGCAGGGCGGTCCGCGATGAAAATAAAAGGAAAAACTACGGTTCCATCGTCACTGCGGACAAAGCCACAGAGGCGCAAAGCCCAGTAGTTTTAAATTAAGGGCAGCCCCCGCACGCTTCCCATGCACCGCAATGCGCTGGAGAAGAGCGGAAGTGAGCTTTCCCGGGGATGAGGTTTGGGTGGTTGCAGTTTTTGGGTTAGTGGGGTATTTATCGCATTTGAATCAATTACGTGTTCGCGGTAGTGCTCGGGTGGGATGTGGTAGTGGTTTACGGAGAGGAAATGTGAAGAAGAGTGGGCGTGTGCGATGCTGTTGGGTGGCGCCACCTCAGCTCCAGAGAGCTCAACGACTATCACTGTGGGTTTTACACCGTTCGAGCAGCTAGCCATCCTTCGGCGTCTCACTCTTTCGTCGCCACCCGTTCCGCTATCGCAACGAACTAGGGAACCTGAAGAAGT
>NW_014556899.1:0-16134 GCF_001313825.1 Dinoponera quadriceps | reverse complement strand
GGTAAAACAGATCCAATTGAGCCAGAACCGGCCTTACCCCTCTACTCGCCCTCGTATATATAATCTTTTTTTATTTCTCTCATTATTATTTTTTTTTATACATACCTTTCAATTATCGAGAAATTGAAACTGTTGTTGATTCTCTCGAACGACTCGGGGTATCGCTTTCAATTCATCGGCTATTTGATCCATCAAACGCCTCATGAGCAATTTCTTATGTTCGCTGCTCTAACTTAGAAATTGAGTTCTTATTTTCGCATACTTTCACCAAGTGCAAGGCTCCCGTCCAAAATATCTTTGGTANTCTTATTTTCGCATACTTTCACCAAGTGCAAGGCTCCCGTCCAAAATATCTTTGGTATCGTAAATTTGCAGACGAACAAGCTCGGTGCCCCTCTCGCCCGGTGATTTCACCGTGAGAACGCGTCGATTCTCCACCTTCACGATATATTATTGCACGCAATCGCGCGTGATCTCGCGACAATCGTCAAACATTGCGTCCAATCCACCACTTTCTCTTCCTCCTCCCCCTTCAACGACCTCCATTGCTTCCCGCTTTTTTTCCTCGACAACTCTCTTATTCGTTATCACCGGGACCTGCGTAATAACATTATTATTATCGACAGACGCTACTCGATTAGCAGCAGCGGTCTCCTTTAGATTCGACACATAATCCTCGTAATAATGAATCCAATCGTAGAAATCCTCCTCCGAGAGAATCCCGTTAACGAAAGAAGACAAATACAAACCCTCCTCCGAGAGAATCCCGTTAACGAAAGAAGACAAATACAAATTTCGCGTATTCTCACGTATAATCTTAATCATGTCATCGACGCTACAAGGAGCGCTACGCGAAGGTCCGCTAGACAGCCACAATTCGTGCAGATCCACCAACACGTCGCACAAAGTGGCCGCTTCGTTTCTACATTGATCTGCATTCACAATGTCTTGAACAGCGTTAATTTTCGACTGTCTGCTGCACACGGCGGCCGTCATCAATCGAATATTACCCAACGGTGTGATTTCCGGCGACCATAATTCGCGTAACAAATCAAGAGGAGTGAAAGGAAACGGCATTACTTCCTCGTCCTCTTCCTTCTCTTCTTCCACCAACTCTTCGTTATTTTTATCAGGATCTTCATTATCATCATCATTGATCGTCACTATTACATCATCCTTCCTTTCTTTCTTTCTCTTCCTTTCTTTTGTATAATCTTCCTTTACATTGTCATCGTCATCGTCAAACTCGATCGATCGCAATACTCTCTTAACATCGGCTCGTTGCTGCTGTTCCTGAGTAACGACGGATCGCTGCGTATCAATACTCTTCTTCATACTCGTATATTTGTTACGCGACAATTCGATCGACTCGCTACTCTCCATCGTTTTTTCTCTATTTATCTCACTCGTGTCACCACTCCCTCAGTCCACATTCCGTGGAGAAAAAAAAACAACAAAATATTATGCTTGTCAATCCGAAAACGATACTTGCGATAATTCTATTCACTCCGACTGAAAAAATAAGAATATATATACCCCCTTTACCGGAAAACAGAAACAGATTATCTATTCTCTCTCTCTCTCTCTCTCTCTCTCTCTCTCTCTCTCTCGCAAACAGGAAACATTTTTCCCGCAAAAAACACTCACATCGATCGTTATATACACGAAACCATCCATCCTGTGGAAAAACAATTTCCTTTTTATTTAATACGCACTGTTCCCAACAAAAACTTTTTTCTTTCACATATCGCATATCCCGCGGATATGAAATATATCATCGTCGATATATCGCGCGCGGCGTCATCCGCATCCCGCGGATAAACCACCGGCTCACCGTTATTTTCTCCTCAGTCACGGATACGATGCGCGCGTCATCGGACGCGCGCGTTTGTGTCACGGAGCGACACGGAAGACATCTCGCAGAGCGAAACTGAACCCGGGCAGGGTGCGGGGAGCGGGACAGAGCGACACGGAAGACATCTCGCGAAGCGAAACTGAATCCGGTCGCCGGGCGGGGTGCGGGGAGGGGGAAGATTAGTTCTTCCCCGTTCCCCGCACCCCGCCCGGCGCCACCTGGTTTGGGACATACATTGCTCAACTACTCACCGCTCTTCCGACTTGAGCTTATTTAGTGACTCCAAACTCTCTCTCCCGTATGCGTGCGTGCGTGCGTGCGTGCGTGCGTGCGTGTGCCATTTAATGAAAGATCTTCTAAGTTGTAAGTTATGGTATTTAGTTAAACTTAAATCGTGTTTTTCATTTCATTTCAAAACTGAAAATATAAGTGAATAGGGAAGAGGAAGCAAAATGAAAAAAAGGAGTGGTAATGATATTGTTCGTAAAAAAATCGTAACAAAGAGATTTATTGCAGATATCAAATGAACACTTGAAATATGTAGGATTTTGGTTACAAAACTGGCAAATGGGTTCTTCAAAAGAAAAATTTATCTTTTGTAACCTTTTAAACTCCACATTTAGTAAATCACACCCTCCTTTGAACCATAGTTTTGGAATGGCCATTTAAATGTACATATACCAGGTGTAGAAGTATGAAACCGGAATTTCTCTATAGATGGTGCTAGCCATCAGTTTAGGGAAAGTAAGACCGCTTCTGCAGCGCCATCATATCCCTCTAATAGCTAACGAAGATTTTCAACACATCACAACCCAAGTTCCATACACCGGTATATTTTTATATAACTTTAAACATGTCGAGTTTTGCGCCTACGAACTACGATTTGCGGACAGCATTGGTATTTTGTTATCATTTGAAGAAAACTGCTGCAGAATCGCATCGAATGCTTGTCGAAGCTTACGGTGAACATGCTCTTGGTAAAACACATTGTTTCGAGTGGTTCAAAAAATTCAAAAGTGGTGATTTTTAAGTGAAAAACAAAGAGCGTGCGAAACCACCGAAAAAGTTCGACAACGAATTGCAAGCCTTATTGGATGAAAATGATACTCAAATTCAAGAAGAACTCGCGGATCAAATGAATGTGACGTAGAAAGCTGTCTCAATTCGTTTGAAAGCCATGGGAAAGATTCAGAAAGTGGGAAAATGGGTTCCGCATGAACTGAATGAAAGACAGCAAGACAATCGAAAAACCACTTGTGAAATGCTGCTTGACATATACAAAAGAAAGTCCATCGTATCATGACAGGTGATGAAAAATGGATATATTTTGAGAATCCTAACAGTCAGAAATCATGGGTGAATCCAGGCGAACCATCGACATCCACTGCAAGACCAAATCGCTTTGGAAAGAAGACAATGCTCTGTGTTTGGTGGGATCAGAAGGGTGTAATCTATTATGAGCTGCTAAAACCTGGTGAAACCGTTAACACTGATCGCTACCAACAGCAAATGATCGATTTAAATCGAGCATTGCGTAAAAAACGACCGGAATATGGAGAAAGGCAACACAAAGTCATTTTGCTCCATGATAATGCCCCATCACACACAGCAAAACGGGTCAGGGAAACGATCGAGGCGTTCAGTTGGGAAATACTAACTCATGCGTCTTATTCTCCAGACTTGGCTCCGTCCGATTATCATCTAATCGCATCAATTGGACACGCTCTTTCTGAACAACGCTTCAATTCATATAAAAATGTACGAAAATGGCATAATAGCTGGTTCGCTTCAAAAGAAGAAATGTTTTTTTGGCGTGGCATTTATAAACTGCTGTAAAGTTGGGGAAAATGTATAAATAGCAATGGATCTTATTTTGAATAAAATATTTTTTATCATTTTCAAACAACAGACGTGTAATTTTTACAAAATAATTTCGGTTTCAAACTTCTACACCTGGTACAAATTGAAGAATATCGTTGCTGGTGCACTCCGTCTTTTTTTGCTTTGCACTATTACTAGCCATTATAGATTTTTCACGAATATTTGTTCTTAATGAATAATTTAAAAACTCACGAGAACCGTCAATATTAAGTAGTATCGAATTGGTTAAGTGGAGAGTTACTGTCCGTTTGACTTTAGTTATAATGGCCAGCATATTTTATACTTTCTTGAACGATAGAAAATGTAGTGAGGTGTGGGATGCGCAGGCATATCGAAAATTTTAATTTATAATCCATTGAGTTTTCTATCAAGAATATTTATAGAATTTTCCAGAGTTCTCAGTGTGTAAAAACGCATAATTTTCATTGCAATATCATGTATGCCATATCTATAAACTTATGTATTTTGGTTGGATCGATCCTATTATTCTCAATTTTTAGACACACATAACCAAAATATTTTCAAAACTGTAATTTTACCTTGCAGTAAATTTTTTTCAGTCATCTAAGTTTATATTTGAGTTATGTTTCATGAGGTCATAGCTGATGCACATTTTAGATACGCATGCATTTCACCGGTTAAGAATATTTCGTTTAAGGGAATATGGTTTTGACAGAATATAAAAGCGTGTGAAAAGTGTTTCTCGTTTTAAATCAGTTTTCGAAGATATTGCATTCGTATTTGATACCTCAGTCGTGCATAACACGAAGTCATGTCGCTAATTAGGAATTTAGTGCGTGAGTGCATCATCTGTTCCTACGCAAATCTTAATATTCAATCCGAAGAATATTTATACCGTATTTTGTGTAACGAAGCAGAAAATTATAATTTATTTTATAAATTTGCTTATAACTGGAGCACTAAGCTGCTGGCTTTACTGCTCAGCTGTGGTAAATTTATATGCGATTACAAATTGGTGGACATTGTGAAAGAAATCATTATAATTAGATAAGATTTCGGAGAAGATGTGGAGGATGTGTGGAACCTGGTGGACGGAAATGTATTCACTTCTATTAGGTAAATGAAAATAAATAATTATTTTATATTAAAAACTAAAACTTCATATAATACGGTTGAATCTAAAAAAATTGATATTTTTCGTTAGTTCAACTTTAATCAGTAAAATTCTTTCGATGTGCACTTGTTTGAACCACATCCGCGTGACCGTAAACGTCACGCTGAAGAAGCGGCTTCACCGTCCCAAACAGTTTCGAGTAAGTAGAAAGAAAAAGAAAGAAATGTTAGATTTATCCAACTAGATCATTCCCGGTTTTATAACATTAAATTAAATTTTAGGAATGAATACAGAATTGAGAACTCATAATTCATCATCAACGACTCTTAAATCATCTACATCGACAATCACGATGACAGTGTGAGTAATTTCTCGGTGATAATTATTGAAGGCGTCGAATATATGAATTTCGACGGTAAAGATATTGCTAGAGAGAAAGAACACGATGCCAATGACACCGATGAAGACAACAACGTCGACGTCGACGACGAGCACGACGACGACGATGACGACAACGATGTTGGTAAAGACGACGAAGACGGCGAAGACGACAATGATAACGACGTCAATGATGACGTTAATGATAATGACGATAATGACAACATCCTTGCTGGTAGCAACGACCAACCTGAATATTTCGAGGTTAACTTTGTTAACGATAACTATGGACAACAACACGAAAACGTTAACAGCAATGTTGATAGCAAAGGGCGCGTTGAAAATAATGCTGACGAGCAAGACCATCAGNCTATGGACAACAACACGAAGACGTTAACAGCAATGTTGATAGCAAAGGGAGCGTTGAAAATAATGCTGACCAGTACGACTACCATGACGAAATTTTTTTGGAAAAAAATGGTAAGAAAACTTTGATTTTTCGAAATATGTTTTAAATATTCAAAGTTCTAATTTATTTTTATAAAAAAAATAAAATGTTTTAGATGTAATCTACCCTCCCTCTTGTCAAAAGTAAAAATATTAGCTATGGACGGGGACACAAAAAGCGTCGCCTACCGATCTCAAGGGCAAGAGCCGACTTATCATATGCTGATTAAATTTTAAGACTTAATTTTTATATTTGGTGCTTCACCGGAGCTACGGAGAGCGAAAGCTATAAGTGAACTATGTCGAGGACTGCCGCCAAGGCAGGGACAGAATTCGGCTAGGCCATGACGCCCGGTAGGAAGTAACGAATCCGGCGCACGCTCGTGAGCGCAAAGCAGCACGCTAATTGGCCACGTGGGAGTATCACCGAGCGCGTCATCTGCTGCCCATGAAAAAGTACGTGCGTGCAAGCCGGTGTCCGAAAGGCAAGGAAAGACGAGGAAAGATACTTTGATGGACATCGCCGAAGACCCAGAAGACAAAAGGTCCTCGAGAAAAAATGCCCTGATGAAAAAGGACAATTTCATAGCGTACGATAATGTATGCTACTCGCCCGATAGCGTTTCGCAAGCGTCGCGAGGTGCAAGGTTTTATCGCGCGCTAATTTGTCTACACTTTTACGCGTATTACGTAAGAAGGGGAGATCGCGATCAATACAGGATCGAACAATGATCTTGTGTGTGCCCTTTGCATCTCGACCGTCGCCACGACCACCACGCTTATGATTCTCGGTGTCCAGAGCTGCCGCTTCCGATACTGGATACAAGGTGTCGCCAGAGGCGATTTAAGGAAAGATAGAGCCACTAGGCGAGATTGCCCTTTTCTACATTAAAGCCACGAACTTGCGTTATAGCCTAATTACGTTGTTCAATGTCAGTCGTCTCGACACTTTAATATATTGTTAATTCTGTCGCGTTGGATGTGTCAAGTGATTGGAATCCGACGGACAACGGAACTTCGTGGCTGCGCTATCGTAGGCGTAGGGAAGGTTGAGAACGCGCGTAAACATAGATCCCTGAGAGATCGAACGTCGAGACGAATTTGTACAGTCCTTATCGTATTGTTATCATCGCGCGGCGAAACTATTGAATCGCGTATATCCGGCGGTAGAATTCAGTCATCACGTAACATGGATGTATCCTTTATTTCGCGTCTTTTTCGCATTACTATCGCGTTTATGCAGCGTCTATTTTGCGTCCCTTTAACGTTTCTTTTGCGATTATGTAGCGTATATTTCGTGTATGTTTAGAGTTCTTTTACGTTCGTGTTCGTCACTTTAAATCCTTTTTCACATTTTTGCAGCGTCTTTTTCGCGTTGGTATTGCGTCGTAGAATGCGCTTCACGAATCCCATGACGGAACAGCAGATAGCGGGTCTCCGACTGTAAAATTCGGTAGCCTACGTATCGCATCTTTTGGCATTCTTTTTCGCGTTTACCTAACGCTCTGATCGCAGGTACTCGACATATTTTTTGCGTATTTTCCACGTCTTTTTTACGACAAATTTCAACTTTTATCTCGAACGTATTCAACGCACTGGTCGCGGATAAACGACGTTAGGAATTTTGGGTTCCAATTCGCAAGTCAGGGAGTTGCGAACGGCGAAATATCGTCGCATACGATTTGAGTCGTTTACTCGCCAGTCAAGAACTTTAGATTCTCGCGATTAGTCGCGTATTAGGTGTCTTTCGCATCCTCGTGTAGTGTTTCGTTTTCGTCCTTGTATACTTCCGTATTAGCGTTCTCGCGTCTTATCGTTTGGCGCCACGTACGTTAAAGATGTAGTAGATTTTGAATGGGTCAAGATTTGCGCTCAAAATCATTAGCGTTTAAATACTCGCGTCCGACGGTAGGCCAGTCGTCAACCTTGTCGGGGCGTGCGAGTAAAAAAGATTGTATTATCACGCACATCTTGTATTGTCGCGTGCGAAAAGAAATTATTACTATTCTCGTATTAGCATAAGAACGACCGTCGTTATGGCGCTCTTTGAAATTGATTTTGCCTCCTTAGAGTAATTCACGCTTCTGATATTGTTTGCTTTCTCGACGTTAGCGATTACGAATTTATTTAAATTCTCAGATGAGAACGACTGCTCGGACGACGTTACCCCCAAACTATCGCGTCGAGAAATTTATAATTTCCTTTCGTGTTCTTCTCTTTTCTTTTTTTGCTAACAATTGTTCCGTGTTCAATAAATGTTTTTTTTTGTTCTCGTTGACATATTGTGTATTCTAAGGCCTTTAACTTCATTGTTATTGTGTCTGTCTTCCTTGCTCGNAGACGGCATCGAAGAAGGAGCTGAACAAGATCACAAAAAATGATTTTTTGTAGTGCTTCGAAGATTGGAAAAAGCGTTGGCACAAGTATATAATATCTGATGGGGATTACTTTGAAGGAGACAAATAGATATTCATGAATAAATAAATAATTTTTGAAAAAACGCAAAATTTGCGATATTTTTTGAACAGATTTCGTATGTTTCATGGCGGTTGAGAGAAAAGGCTGCTCTGTCTTTGTCGTTAACTAACGTTGCTATAGTTGTTTTTACAGTGGCACAGGCTAGTTTAAAATTATATTCAAATTTAGAAAAGTTAGACCGACATGTGCTACATTATAACACCTATTCCTGTATTTACTTATCATCCGATAACTCTAATGAGTACGAGCCGCGTACAGATAATTTTTTATGCAATATGACAAATGAACTCGGGATTTACGGCAACGGTAGCTACATCGAGTTATTTGTATCTGGCGGACCAAACTTTTATGCATACGTTATGCGTACTGCGAACAGTGACCCGCATGAAGTCTGTTAAGTGAAGGGAAAGCCCTAAACTTTGAAAATTCGAGGAAAGTGAATTTTCATAGTATTAAAAAATTGTTATTATCTAAGAAAAAACAGGGAGAAGAGGAGAAGGCGAATGAGGAGGTAGCGAATTCGTTTGCGAAGAAAATCATGCTGCATTTTAAAGCGATTAAACGCGTTTAATAGATAGTGACGCGAGACGAAGGGAAGTCGTGCGCACCTGTGCTGTTGAAACGCAAATTTAACAGCGACGGCTACTCCGCACCCTACGGCTACATAGCATCACACGAATAGCTTAATATTTCTTTCATTTACGCATCAATTTTTTCTCATCTTTCAACGCGCGAAATATTGGGTTGCCCGAAAAGTAATTGCCGATTTTTTCATAGAAATAAAATACAATTTTTTTGTGCATGGAATGAACTTTAATCACTGACATATTTTCCATTTTGTTCGATGACCTTTTGCTATCTTTCTGGCAACTTCATAATTCCACGCTAGTAGAACTTCTGGTTTTTATCGGCAAAAATTGATCCAAGTGCGATTTCACAGCTTCATCATCCTTAAATGTTTTACCATCCAAGTAGTTCTGCAAGGATCGAAATAAATAGTAATCTGACGGCGCAATGTCAGGGCTATATGGTGGATGTAACATCAATTCCCAACCAAGCTCCATTAATTTTTGGCGAGTGACCAAAGATGTGTGTGGCCTAACGTTGTTATGGTGGAAAATGACGCCCTTACGATTGACTAATTCTGGCCTTTTTTCTTTAATCGCTGCATTCAGTTTGTCCAGTTGCTGACAGTAGACATCTGTATTAATGGTTCGGTTCTTTGGAAGGAGCTCAAAAAATATCACACCCTTCTAATCCCACCAAATTGATAGCAAAATCTTCTATTGGTAAATATCAGTTTTCGAGGTGGTTTGTGGTGGCTCACCACGTTTGGATNTTTACCATCCAAGTAGTTCTGCAAGGATCGAAATAAATAGTAATCTGACGGCGCAATGTCAGGGCTATATGGTGGATGTAACATCAATTCCCAACCAAGCTCCATTAATTTTTGGCGAGTGACCAAAGATGTGTGTGGCCTAACGTTGTTATGGTGGAAAATGACGCCCTTACGATTGACTAATTCTGGCCTTTTTTCTTTAATCGCTGCATTCAGTTTGTCCAGTTGCTGACAGTAGACATCTGTATTAATGGTTCGGTTCTTTGGAAGGAGCTCAAAAAATATCACACCCTTCTAATCCCACCAAATTGATAGCAAAATCTTCTATTGGTAAATATCAGTTTTCGAGGTGGTTTGTGGTGGCTCACCACGTTTGGATCATGAACGTTTTTGCTTAATATTATCGTAAACAATCCATTTTTCATCACCAGTAATTATTCGATTCAAAAAAGGAACGAATTCATTGCGTTTGAGATGAGAATCGCAAGCATTGATACGCTTTGTTAAATGAATTTTTTCAATTCATGTGGTACCCAAATATCAAGCTTTTTAACGAATCCAAGACGTTTTATATGATCGTGGATTGTTGATTTTGGTATTTTCAACTTCTCTCCAATCTCCCGCTCAGATATATGACGATCCAACTCGATTATGGCTTTGATTTGGTCATCATCAGCTTGCAATGGCCGATCTGAACGTTGCTCATCTTTGAGTAAAAAATCTCCAGAACGGAACTTATCAAACCAATTGCGGCACTGTCTTTCTTTTAAGGCTTCCTCGCCATATACGTCACGTAACTTTTTAGCAGCCTGCGCTGCGTTTTTTCCTTTGCGGAAATAAAAAAGTAAAATATGACGAAAATGCTCGTTATTGGACTCCATACTGAAACTGACGCCAAACTAACAATTTTTAACAGAAACACGTGTAATTTGCTTCTAAAGTCAACTAAGAGTGACAGCTTACAAACGTCAAAAAAAAAATCATAACATTGACAGAAGACATTCAAACAGACGTTTAAAGCCATCTATTGGAGCCATCGGCAATTACTTTGCGGGCAACCCTATAACTGTATTTAATGTAAGATGTCATATATAAAATGTAATTATATTTGACAGGAAATCTTTGGAAAAAATATATTCTTATTTTATCGAAAAGTTTGTTCTCTGCAAACACATTATTACCAGTGTAAGAAGCAAATATTAACAAATTCTGTAAAAAATATATTAGATAAAAACTTCATCTGTGGTGCATGATTTTGAAAAAAAAAAAATTGGAAACCTTATCCTACATACCTATGATCTTCCCTCATTTTTCTCCATGGTAATAAAAATGTTTTTTTATGTATGATATCGTTCACGCAATATGTTGATTATAATTTCTTTGGTCTATAACTTTGACCACAAGAGACAAAGAGTTATAAATGTCCATAGCTAATATCTATCACGAGCACATGCGTCCCGAAGCGAAAAAGATAACAAACGACAACTCAATCTGATTCGCGTAGTGATAAAAAAATTTATTTCATTTTTGCTGGATCAACTCACGAATAACGAAATAGTATCCACGCGTTCAATGAGCTTGTACCAGCGCGGGGCGATGAGCTTGCACCCGCACGTCCCGTTTAATGCAGAAGGGTCGAGGAACTGACCTGACCCCCTCAGTACTAGAGAATAAGCTGTCCTTGCTGCGGGTGCAAGCGCGCCGCGCGGAGCAGCTCGTCAACCGCGGCGCATCCCGCGCATGTACGCCGGCGCAAGCATCAGCCTCTTTATAAGCTCACCCCCGTGATTCAAAACGCGTCGAATTTATTTTTTATTTATGAAGCTATGCATAGAGTCAAAATTGTACATTTTGCGAAATGCACATGCGCTGGACATCGATCGTTTGCAGTCTCATGGAATGTGGAGAAACGATTTTCGTAAAGACTTCTACGTAATTTGACCGAGTTGGTCGACACGTATTTCGATAGAATCCTGTTTTATTACACGGAGTGGCAGGAGTCGTACCGACAACTGCAGTACGAGATAATAGGTTCTAGGAAACGTCTATTCGACTGGGTTGGTAAAACAGTAGGCGGCGGTGCGATCGATTTTCGAGAAGGCTTTCCAAGAATCGAGGATTATTAGAGTGATCCTTATTCCGCGAAATTGATAATAATCTGTGATGTTATGAGAGAATCGTCGTCGTGCGATGTGATCGTAGATTTATTGACGAAGGGCAGTCACCACAAGAACCTCAGTGTTATACTCATATCGCAAAATCTTTTTCATCAAGGCGGACAATGTGACATATCTCAACGCAAATTATATCCTGATGTTTAAAGACCCGCGTGATCGTGCATAGATTCGACATCTGGCACGTTAAGTTTATCCTTCCGATCCAAAGTTTTTAGAAGAAGCCTATCACGACGTTACTTCGCTTCCGCATGGATATCTACTGCTTGACCTGAAACAATCCACTCTGGACGAATATCGATTTCGAAATTGTATCTTTCCCAACGATAGCGCGCATTACGTTTACATACCGCGTAGATTCTCCAGAAGTGGGATATAAAACCGCGCAGTTTGTGATGGTCCGGTTTCGTTTCGGTTTCGGTGAACTGACTATTCGCTTTCGCTTGGTCCATTTTCGAGCGTCAGGAGGCGGCCAGGAGGTTCGAATTGTCAGGAGTGTCGTTGGTAGGAGAGAGAGTAATCTGAATTTGTGGCTCAAAATATTCTAGCTCTTTTATTCGCTACGATCCGGCGGATAAAGTGTCCGGATATTAGTGTACAGTTCTGTGGCGTGATTAAGAGCGCCTCTTACTGGGCTGGCGGCCCGGTGTTTTACGTGTATAATGAATATGGAAGATGACAATAAAATAGATGCGGATCGATGCAGTGTTTATATATCGGCCCGTGTTTCGTGGAAATATGTTTCGGTCTAGATCCGAGGTTGTGGTGCGTCAGTTTACGAAAAAACAAAACAATTGCCGTATGTACGAGGCAATGTACACACGGCTCGCTAGACGGCGACGAAGCGACCAGCGTGGAAGCGGGGAATGGACGCGGTGTTTACACATGGGCTCATGCGTCAGTCGGCCGTTGAACCATCTAGCACGGTATACAGTGGCGAGATCAATTTGATCTATCTTTTTATTGGTATGCAGAGAACGAGTCACGAGCAGGGTGCACGCGGCAGTGCGCCCCTCGGCGTTTGGCTTGCCCAACGGTGACAAGTAATCCGCCGATCTCGTGGCAATCGAGTCAAGGGCCAGGCGTACGCGGTATCGCACACCATGGTGCTCGGTTTGCCCGACGGTGACAAGCACTTCGCTGCTCTCATGCAAATCGGACCACGGGCCAAGTGAACACAATATCGTACACCTCGGCCTTTGGTTTGCCCGACGGCGGCGAGTCAAACTAACGCGTCGGCAAAGAGCGAGCGCAGCGTCGCTGCATCGCGTCGGCTAGTCGTTGGACCGTCTGGTGCGGTATCTGGCGGAGAGATTGGCTCGCTAATCCGGCGGTAATCGTGTCACGGGCTGGGCGTACGCAGTATCGCACACCTCGACGTTCGGCTGGGCCGACGGCAACATCGTTCACGCAACACGCGGGGCACACGCTTGCCCCAGTGTTCGGTGCCCTGGTCCGTGAATCAAAGTGGCGAGGCCGAGAGTACTCGGCGGAGACGGCGAAAACACCACCTGGACTCGTCATGATCTCCGATTCGATCGTTCGGCGGGCGATTTGACCGGGAAATCCCGGTGGAGACAGCGAACGCACTGTTCCGGGGTGTTGGACACGGCGCCCGCGACTTCCACGGGAGAGACTACAATCGCACAACCTCGTTCTTGCCGAAAAGTAGAATGGTCGAATACGGAGGCGGAAAACACGCGGCAGAGGCGGCGAACGCACTGTTTCGGCTTCTCGACTTGGGGATCGGGATCCGGAGCAGTCTGTGATTTAATTGATTCGACTGGCTCCGGTGGTCAAATTCCAAAATCAAATACATGTAAAGTCTGTATTAAAGCGGCTGTTCTCTTTTGTATTGTTAAAACCTTTACTTGCTTATCGTTTGACATAAATTCTTCCAATTGTTCCGGATAAAGTCCTGTTCATGATTCAAGCAGTAATAGACTTTTGTGTCCAGTGTTTCGTAAGTAAACTTTTTGAACCAATTTTTAATTTTTTTCACTTGTTTTTGAAATGTTCACTTGTAAATTTCTCTGATTTTGAAGCTACAATGTAAATATTAACTAGTCTGAAAAATGTTTGCTCTATTTGCGGCCCAAATGTTCCTATAGATTCTTATAATATTCCAAAAAGAAGAGGAAGTAAATATCCGTCTGCAGATATAATTGCCAAAATAGTATAGCTGTGAGTAGTAGAAGATAAAGATCGGACAGTAGCTTCAACTGTCTTTACTCCTATATTAGTTAAGGTTCTTCCAGATTATATTTCTAAGTTAAAACTACTCTTATCCTCATTAAAAGTTGATCTCTCGCCAATTACATTGATATGTGATTTAATTTTTCTTACACAAATTCTTTTGCAGTTTGACGTACGGTCCGATTAGATTCGTAAGAAGACCGTGTACGTAAGTAGCTATTTATATTTCTGGCCTTGGTAGCAGTAAGTGTTGCCGGGCGCCATCTGACGTTGTCATTGGAAACTTGACATTGTTAAATATAAGAACATAAGAAAACATTGTCATTTGAACGTGGTTTGTGTTGTTTACAGTGAATTGAAAAATTCGTGTCGGGCAAAAAATGGAATTACCTCGTAAACATTTTTGTGCAATTATTTTTCATAACATTCGACGTAAATTATCAAGACAAGAGTGCATCGATTAAATTAATTCTTTATACAGCGAGAAAGCATCATCTTACAGCACTGTAACAAACTGGTATAACGAATTCAATCGTGGCCGACGTTCGCTCCAGGACGAATTCTGTGAAGGTCGTCCAAAATCGGTTGTTGTGCCAGAAAATATCGATGCTGTGCATGAACTGATAAAGCAAGATTGTCATGTGACATACCGTGAGATTGACGCATCTTTGGGCATTAGTATGACAAGAATCAATAAGATATTGCATAAACATTTGTCTGTAAAAAAAATTTGTTCGCGTTGGATGCCGCATAATCTGACAAATGCTAAAAAAAAGACTCGTGTTGATTGGTGCGAGGAAATGTTGAAAAAATACGTTCAAGGTGCATCAAAGGCTATGTATAACACCAACACAGGTGACGAATCATGGATCTATGCATATGACACCGAAACAAAACAGCAATCGACTGTATGAGTCTTCCAACTCGAGTTAAATCCAACCAAAGTTGCTCGCGAAAGAAGCACATCGAAGCAAATGGTTGTCTGTTTCTTCGGCGTTACCGGCCACGTGGCGACAGTAGCGTTAGAGCACCGTAGGACGGTCAATTCTGAATGGTACACGACCATTTGTTTGCCAGAAGTAATCGGAGAAATTCGAGGAGTAATTCGAGAAAAGCAGAATAAGAGGCGAATCATTCTTCATCATCACAATGCGAGCTCTCACACATCGGGTCAAACAAAGGAATTTTTAACCGGCCAAAATATCGAATTGATGGGTCATCCGTCGTACAACCCTGATTTGGCACCGAATGATTTTTTTTATTCCAGCACATCAAAAATAAATTACGTGGTCAACGATTTTCGACACTTGAAGGAGCGGTTGATGCATTCAAAACGCATGTTTTGCAGTTACCTCAATCGAAGTAAAAAAAGTGCTTCGAAAATTGGTTCAAACGCATGCAAATGTGTATTGATCATCATGGGGAATATTTTAAAAAACAATAAAATCAATTTCGAACATAAATAATTGTTTTTTCATTATTAGGCCAGAAATATAAGTAGCAACCCTCGTATTAAACGCTGCTATTTTACGTGTGTTGTAAGCACAACCTTAAGACGTCGATTGCTGTAATCAAATTACGTTCGCACGTTATCGCGGTTACGAAACATCACCCAGCAGAATTGCAACCCTGCCGAATGCAATGCCGAAATCAAGATGGTCAGCATCCACACTCAAGTAACGTTGACACATCAAATCTATCTCCTCTGACTGAGCTACTGGAGGAGGATAAAGAGGACGTGAGATTAAACTTAGAAGGCGACTCTAGACTCTCAGCTGTCGGGTACTGACACGCTGTTAGTCACACTCGCTATACTGTATTGGGCGGAAACATAATAAAGACAAGTTTATTTTTGAACGAAGGATAATTTATTGACACAACCGCCTTCTACCGCGCTCGACAGGCAGCAACCTACACTACTTGCGTCAACTCAAATTAGAGCAAGTGCTTGGAGGGGCTCGAACGACGCGCGGAAAGACGGAGAGGTCTTCCTTTCCCGGACGGACGGCTGATAACGAACAACGGGGATGGCCACCTTGCGCAAAGAAAGGCGTAAGTCCCTGTGACCTGGTCGCAGATTATACGAAGAAGGGGGGAATCTTTTCGGACGGCTGCGAGCCCAATAGTTGCCGAATGTCGTCCCGGTAGAGAACACGGATAAACAAGCGACAACAACAGACGCGAGGTTCCCGCGAGCACCTTGATACGCACCTTGATCTAGTCGGAAGGACCAATCGGAGGCCGTATCGAGCGGCGTGACAGATCTACCAGGTGTACCGGTATGAAGTGAGCGTCAAAATACAAATGTCTC
>NW_014556898.1:304-632 GCF_001313825.1 Dinoponera quadriceps | reverse complement strand
CGTCGCGTTTTATGCTACCTTGCCCGGCAACCGTTGAGAGAATCTCTCCAGGTCCTAAGTTTGGCGCCAGCCGGGTCTCTCTCCCGGCAGTAGTTGCTACCCCGGCGTACTTGCCCGCCAGCAGCAGTCCCTACGCACAATCGTCCTAATTACACGCGAGTCCGTACGCACGGACTCAAATCGATGCGGACTGTGCGATTGGCACTGTTTGAGGACGACCGAGTTCCTTCCTGTTAGCCGCCGAAAAGCGGCTGTAACTTCCGGGAGTAGTCCGACTCTGTATGCTGCCGAGAAGCGGCGGAAACCTTTCGAATTTACTCGCAATGCT
>NW_014556898.1:0-208 GCF_001313825.1 Dinoponera quadriceps | reverse complement strand
CAGGGCTCCTTCCTGGGCACAGCCACGGTCCTGGTTCTCGCACGCTCGCTTGCTCGTACTCTCATTCGCTCGCTTGCTCTTTCGCACTTCTGCTTCGCACGCCTACGGGCCGCAAGTGACGAGCTTCGCTCGTCCCGTCTCATATGAGCAACCGCAAGTTCTATCGCCGCGCCACGCGGCTCCTGATTGGTTCCTTCGGCCGAATCAT
>NW_014556897.1:1841-2065 GCF_001313825.1 Dinoponera quadriceps | reverse complement strand
TTGATTTATTTATTTCATTTAAAGAAATCTGCTGCTGAGGCGCATCGGTTGCTTGTAGAAGATTACGGTAATGCTGCTTTAAGTGAGAGAAGTTGCCGTGAGTGGTTTGAAAAGTTTAAAAACGGCGAGTTTAACATGGAAGATAAAGAACGCGAAGGAAGGCCAGGAAAGTTTGAAGACGCTGAGTTAGAGGCATTATTGGACCAAGACTCATGCCAAACTCA
>NW_014556897.1:0-1687 GCF_001313825.1 Dinoponera quadriceps | reverse complement strand
ACAAAATCGGAAGGGTTTTTTGCATCGAATAGTGACGGGGGATGAAAAGTAGATCCACTACGACAACCCAAAGCGTAGGAAATCGTGGGATAAACTCGGCCATGCACCAACTTCAATTTCCAAACCGAATATTCATGGCAAGAAGCTAATGTTGTGCATCTGGTGGGATCAGCTCGGAGTAATCTATTACGAGCTACTCCAGCCTAACGAAACTATCACTGGAGAACGTTATCAACAGCAACTGATGCAATTAAGCCAAGAATTGAAGCTTAAACGCCTCCAAAATGCCAAAAGACATGACAAAGTGATTTTTCAGCACGACAACGCTCGGCCACATGTTGCAAAAGTCGTCAAGGATACTTTGGATGCTTTACAATGGGATGTCTTACCCCACCCGCCGTATTCACCAGACATTGCTCCTTCGGACTACCACTTGTTCCGGTCGATGACTCACGCCCTGGTCGAGCAGCACTTCACTTCTTACGAAGAAGCCAAAAATTGGATCGATTCATGGGTAGCCTCAAAAGATTAAAAGTTTTTTCGACGTGGCATCCGAATGCTGCCAGAAAGATAGCAAAAAGTAGTAGCTAGTGACGAACAATATTTTGAATAAAATGTAACGTTCATTTTTCTTACAATAAATTGATAATTTTTATAAAAAAACGACGGAAACTTATTTGTATTACCAATATAATAATATATTAGGCATATGCAAAAATTTCCGCCGTTTGAAGGAGAAAAGAGATAAGAACACGCAGGAAACCCGAACATATTAGGTTTACCGAAAAGTTCTTTGTGATAGCCAAGCACTACTTGAATTTTTCGCCTCCAAAGATGAATCATTCTACAGAAATGGAATCCACAAATTACCATCACACTGGGAAGAGGTCATTAGTAATGATGGAAATTATATTGTTCGCTAAATATTAATAAATATATTATTTTCTTTAATTTTCAAAAATGGACAGAAATTTTCGGTAGACATAATATTAGGTAAACCGGGAAGTAATCAAAATTTTTTTTGTTGGCGAAAAACATTTATTTATTAAAGAAATCCTACATTTTAATCAACAAAATTATTTCCATCATTTTTTAACACCTTTTGCCAGCGTATAGGCAGTTATTCGATTTCTTTTTTAAAAAAGTCCTTCGATTTTGTATTGAAAAACTTTTCCAATTGCGTTTTCACTTCTTCAACATTGTTAAAGTTTTTATCTCTTAATGTATGCTCTAACGATCTGAAAAGGTGGTAATCCGACGGCGCGAGATCTGGTGAATAAGGTGGATGAGGTAAAAGTTCCAATCCAAGCTCCCTAATTTTTTCCTGTGTTATTTTTGCAGCATGAGGCTTCGCGTTATCGTGTTGAGGGATTCTTTTTTTGTAATTGACCAAAACAGATCGTTTTTTTAAGAGCTCTTACTTCATTCGCTCGAATTGTTCACAATACACTGTCGCTGTAACGGTCTGACCAGGTTCAAGCAATTCATAGTGTATGATTCCTGAAAAATCCCACCAAAAACAAACAAGGACCTTCTTTATTGTTAGTGATGATTTAGGTGTCGGAATAGGTGCTTCTCTGGGAGAAAGCCATTGTTTTTTTCATACAGGATTATTATATAGCACCCACTTCTCATCTCCAGTTATTGGGTGAGTGCAAAAGTGCATGCGGAGTTTGTGAGTAAAAGT
>NW_014556896.1:0-979 GCF_001313825.1 Dinoponera quadriceps | reverse complement strand
AAAGTTGTTACCTTCCAACAACATGACTACTTATTGTGTTGGAAAATTACTTCTATTATTATTCCCTTACTATAAATATAGGCTGCTTTCTAGCAAAAGGCACAAATCTTAATAGATAGATGATAAATGAAGTATTGATAAATTCTATCAAATTGATCAATTTAAGCCCATTTTCTATGTATGTTTGTAATCTAATTATATTAATTTTGTGTAATTTAATGTTCCAGTTGTATACTGTTGAAGGTGAACCTGTCATAAAAAAAAAACGAGATCACAGAACTATTAACATAGAAAAAAACCTGGAAATAATCTCTCAGTGGCAATGTGTTCTACATGATAAATGGATTATTGGAGTAGAACTACAAAACAAGTTACAGTGGTAAGTTTCTTTGAAACTGTTGCATGTTTCTTATATAATAAAAATATATATGGAAGAAAAACATAGAAACACATAGAACATTATACAAATTATTTTTATTCAACAAATTACTTTATCCTGTAATTATAGAGATTTATATAATATTGGAATATCTTTGTATTATCAAAATTTAATAATTGAATTTTTCAATCTTATATGAGAATTTATTTAGAGCTTTATATATATATTTTTTCTAAATATATATATATAAAGTTCTAAATAAATTCTATTTTTTCTAATTAAATAATATTTTTTCTATATATATATATAAAGTTTTAAATAAATTCTCATATAAGATTGAAAAATTCAATAATTAAATTTTGGTAATATAAAAATATTCCAATATATTATATAAATCTCTATAATTATAAAATAAAGTAATATATATACAGGGTGGACCATTTTAATCCATCCAGTCGAATATTTCGAAAACCAAGCTCAGGAGAGAAAAATTTTTCAGACAAAAGTTGTTTGGTTTTGAGGGGACCATAAAACGGTACCATTGGTTTGACCTTGAAGAATTATTTGAAAGTCACATGAAGGTCACCTGAATTTTTTAAA
>NW_014556895.1:3017-3251 GCF_001313825.1 Dinoponera quadriceps | reverse complement strand
TACCGACATTGACTGACACAAACTGACTGACACAAACTGGCTGTGCGTTTCTGCCTTATATTTCTTCTTTTAATGTGAAAAAATAGGTGGGATGATAGACTCTGAGGATATCGCCGACCCATCAGGGAAAAAACTTACAATGTGCTCTGATGACGAATCCAAGTATCTCCATAAACGCTTAGCGAAGGTTTGCGATAGCAGTTGCGATAGAAAAGGTTTTCGGCAACAGTTTCG
>NW_014556895.1:0-2856 GCF_001313825.1 Dinoponera quadriceps | reverse complement strand
AATCCATTAGCGCTTAACGTGTTGCAACATGTAGCAACGTGTCGAAAAAAATAAGGACCTTTAAAAAGTAATTCTTTCAAATAAATATTAATATCATGTGTCCTTATGCTACACATCATTTTTGTCTTCTACGCTATGATGATTGGTGCTATCTCAGTAATGTGTGAGTGCTTACTTGATCGGCTACGACGCCGTGTTAGAGATTTATTATTAAGTTTTCTAGAAAAATCTATCAGTATGTGCGTTGCAAAGGTTGACATCCGTGAAGAATAAAAAAAAGGGAGGAGAAAATAAACTTGGTAGGGAACTCTCTATATAAAAAAAGGGAGGGGAAAATAAACTTGGTGGGGAACTCTCTATATATTTTTTCGAGGAGCTCATGCATTCCATCAGTTGCTTCGTGACGACAAGACTCGACGGTAGTTTTTACATATAGTTCGAGATGTATACCATTGGTGCGGAAGTTAAGACCAAACGTGCAAATTATTACTTGCCTATTGAACAGGCTTCACAATGCAAGAAAATAAAGTGTGAAAGGTTAGTATTATTCTCAATTGTTGCTCTCTCTTGTTCTTGGCGATAATCGAGGCAATCATTTGATATTACCACATGAAATCTGGAAAGAAATTATACATAGACGTGCGCACATCGAGCGATATGTGGTGTCACCTAATTNGTTAAGACCAAACGTGCAAATTATTATTTGCCTATTGAACAGGCTTCACAATGCAAGAAAATAAAGTGTGAAAGGTTAGTATTATTCTCAATTGTTGCTCTCTATAATCTCTCTCTTTCTGAGATTTGAATATTTAACAAAAACTTCTCTTAAATTTTTCTTTACAGCGTTTCTACTGAAAAACCACGTATTCCTGCTCGTATCTTAGGGAGGAGATACATGCTGACAACTACATCATATAAATTCTTAGAAATTGGAATCAGTGTAGGACCTGCATCCTACGTGGAACTTGTTCTTGGCGATAATCGAGGCAATCATTTGATATTACCACATGAAATCTGGAAAGAAATTATACATAGACGTGCGCACATCGAGCGATATGTGGTGTCACCTAATTCATCGCCATTATGGATTCGGGATTTGTCGGTGGAATGTCGCATGATGCACGGTGATACCATCATAAAGCTTACATTATTCAACAAGTCGTTGTATTTAAAACCGGAAACATTAAATAACTTATTCAATTTTGTGCAGTGTATTGATCATATGTATTCATGGTTATATGAAAATACGCATATTGTTAATGCTAAGTTCCAAAAATTTGTATGCATTTTGCAACAAAATGATATTATTCGTAAATGGTACGAGTCCAAAACTACTGACTGGTCTTACGCAGCTAAAGTAATACGTGAAAGTGACGATTTCGACAGCGAGTCTCTCGTTGACTGTGAGCTATTGGCGTGCGCCTTGAAACACCTTGTACATTATGTTCTGAATAATTAATAATAAACTATTTTAGATTCCCAAAGATTTTTTTTAACTTAATATACTCCCCCCCTTACCTTTCCCCCTTTAGATGTAAGTGAATGCGGTGGGCTGGGGTCCCGACCGCCACAGGATGAGTCATCTAGGAACGCGGAGTAGATGAAAACTAGAAATATTGTTTTCCATTGTGTTATCCTTTCTGGACGGGGCTTAATATTATTTTTTTCGACAGGGCTTCGGGTTGCTGCTTATGCAGGTACTCCGAGCATTAACCTCCAGGCGGCCGGCACTTAGGAATGTTTCATAATGACACTTTGAGGGATTGCCTCTGTAAAAGTTTTTTTTTTCAACGGATCGTACATATCGATCAAGAGCATTCCAAATGGGATACTTCCAGCCGCCTGGAAGTTAACGGTATGATTTTGGCTCCATCGGCGGCCAGTGCAGATTCTCGTGTCGACGGTCAGTTCAGATTTTCTTGTCGACGTGAAAACATTGCGAGTTGTTCGAGAGTTTAAGTGAACTAAAGGTGAAAAAGGAATTGCAATGGAGGTTATCACCGTCGAGGACGAAGCTGTTTTTAAGGATTTTGTAAGGGTAAGTTTTTCCCTTTTTTTCTTTTTTAAAGGGGGAGTGGTCTTAGGATTAATTCTGTGGTTTTTTTCTAAAATTCTCTTCCCCCTTTTTCTAGATATATGAAAAAGCTTTTCATCTCCGAGGGAGAAGAGATCGATTCGCAAGATTCGACTTGGCGTGCCAGAGGCACTGCCTCAGATTGATGGCTGATGAATTTTAGCTGATCGGTGAAGAGAATTGGGACAACGTGGAGGAGTGGAACACCTTCTGGTATATCGTGGAGGAGATGAAAAGCTTTTTCATATATCTAGAAAAAGGGGGAAGAGAATTTTAGAAAAAAACCACAGAATTAATCCTAAGACCACTCCCCCTTTAAAAAAGAAAAAAAGGGAAAAACTTACCCTTACAAAATCCTTAAAAACAGCTTCGTCCTCGACGGTGATAACCTCCATTGCAATTCCTTTTTCACCTTTAGTTCACTTAAACTCTCGAACAACTCGCAATGTTTTCACGTCGACAAGAAAATCTGAACTGACCGTCGACACGAGAATCTGCACTGGCCGCCGATGGAGCCAAAATCATACCGTTAACTTCCAGGCGGCTGGAAGTATCCCATTTGGAATGCTCTTGATCGATATGTACGATTTCTGCGAACTGTATAGTATCGAATGATATTATTTGCGCGCGCATGGTACGAGTCTGACCCGAGGGTGATTGGCCTCTGGTGCGTATGTATGTATGGATATAATAAAAAAACCATTTTTATTTAAAAAAATTTTTTAATATCCTAGCCCTTACCTTTCCCCATTTAGATTTAAGTAAACACGATATAGGGGCGA
>NW_014556894.1:0-207 GCF_001313825.1 Dinoponera quadriceps | reverse complement strand
GTTAAATCGTGAACGGATGCAAACTGGCGAGTGTGATTGAAATATTCTGCTTTATAACGTTATTTCCATGCGGCAGCCTCTAAGATTTCAGTCGGCGAGCGTTTCTTTCGATTCTACATCAGAAAACGTGAACTAATGCAAATTTACGTTTCGGTTTTAATCTGTTCGACTAAATACGCTAGTTCCATGAGAAAAGGTAAAAGGAAT
>NW_014556893.1:0-606 GCF_001313825.1 Dinoponera quadriceps | reverse complement strand
CGATTTTTAGATTTTATAAATTCTAATTGTCCAACTAAAAATTGTAAGATTTCTTAATCTTTCATTCTAGATTCTAATTGAAATGAGACGAGAAGATTGTGAATTATCTTTCTCATTATTAATAGTATCATTACTAAGCAATATAGGTTCTTGAGAACTGCTTTCTGTGATCTTAGAATTACTTATTGTACTTTTATCTTTACAACGTTATTTATTCGATTAAATGGAATACTATCTTTTAATATTGAATTAATTTGAATGTCGCGAATCGTATGTGATTCATTATGATCCTTTTTCAATTGCATCAACATGAGTGAATGCGTTTCCTTCTTAGTTTCCTGATCCTTATTTATTTCCGCGATATTTTGATAATTTCTTTTATTTCTACAGTTGTTTTGAATTAGTTGTACGCAATATTCAATCGAGGGAACTATTTCTTTACAATACTTACGTTGAGTATTCATTATTTCGTATCTTTCATTAGAATTATTATTTACGTTCTTACGTCTTATTGACGTAGCATGCTTTAGCTTTATGCCCGATCTTATTACATAATTGAAATACCAGGTGTACCGGTATGAAGTGAGCGTCAAAATACAAATGTCT
>NW_014556892.1:0-1042 GCF_001313825.1 Dinoponera quadriceps | reverse complement strand
ATTCCAAAACAAGGGGACAGTTTCTAGATTTCTCATAATCCCTTAAAAAATATTTCTAAGAAAGAGGACAGTTTTCAGTTTCCCCGTGATTCCTTAAAAATATTCCTAAACAAGAGGACAATTTTCAGATTCCTCGAAACTCCTCCAATGAATCCGTAAATTGAACCGAAGTGGAACGTCACCGTACCATCCATGAAATCATTCCAAAACGGAAGATAATTTCCAAGTCTCCGACTAATTTCAAATTAAAAATTTACATAAAAAACGGAATAAAAATTAGCATGCTTTCTATAATAAGTTTGACCTTTTAGACCATAGTGCAGAGAAGAATGACGCCCAGATTCTACACGTAGGGCTAAGTAATATGACCGGTACACTGCGCCCGACCTTCGACAGTGGTGGTGGCGCGGCCTACTTCACTCCCGCTTTTTCAAGCGGCAGCAGCTTTGCCACGGCTAGCTCAGGTTTAATAAGTTAAACAATCTGTAGAATCGCATCAAGCGCGATTCCGTACGCACGCCTTCGGATTCCCATATCGGCGCGGACTGTGCGACCGGCAATGTGTAAAGACAACCGAGTCCAGTCCTGTAGCCGCCGAGAAGCGGCTAAAACCTCCCGGGATTACCCGCGAAGCTACTTTCCAGAAATTAATTGCGACTCTACCTTCTCGCCCGCGGCTGCATGATAACACGCTCACCCACTCGCCACCGGACGCTCGCCTCTCCTCTCCTGGAGCTCCTTCCTGGACACCGCAGCGGCTCGGGTCCTCGCATACTCGCTCGCTCGATCGTTCGCTCGTTCGCTTCGCACGCCTGCGGGCCGCACAATGAGTAGTCTCGCTCGTCCCGTTTCATAGCAGCAACCGCTTCAGGGATCTATCGCCGCGCTTCGCGGCTCCCGATTGGTTCGGTTGGCCAAATCACGCGTCTTGGACGTTGGCGGGACATCGCGTATGTTATTCTTTTCCTATGACGCTTATTCCCCTGTTCGCTTCTGGACGGAATTCAGCAACTCTTAGTCTCGCAGCAGTTCCATAGGACAC
>NW_014556891.1:0-1425 GCF_001313825.1 Dinoponera quadriceps | reverse complement strand
AAGGTGAAACAAAAAACGTACGGAAAACAGTTGAAGATTTAAAACTCTCTAGTATAAGCGTAGCTAAGAACTCATACGTTTCAAATGTTTCATAGAACGATATTAAAACCGGATTTTTAACGGAGTTTTTAAATTCCAACATTCGCATAATTATTTGCAATGAATTAATCAAATACCTACTAAAGTATATACGAACTGCAATACTACAAGAAATGCATTGTCCTCCTGTTGGAGGATATCGAGGAGTAACCAAGACTTATAACAGATTTCGTCAGAATTATTATTGGGAAAATCTAAAAACAGGCGTCCAACAATATATTTTGCACTGCCTCCAATGTCAGTTGAATAAATTGGTTCGAATAAAAATTAAAAAACCTATAGTAATAACCGACACTCCCGGATAAACATTCGATAAAATAGCAATGGAAATAGTAGGACAATTGCTCCGCACCAAAGCAAGTAACGAATATATCCTGACTATACAAGACCAATTAAGCAAATTCTGGCTGGCCATACCACTGCTAGAGCAAACGGCGGCTACGATAGCAGATAAATTCGTGAAAATATGCNAAATTCGTGAAGATCACTATCTCTGGACCTCTTAAAGCGGTGCTTACAGTTCAAAGAAGAAGTTTCATTGGCGATCTAAAAAAAAATTGGCAAAATACTGTGTAATACGGAAATTTCGCACAACCGCCTCTCACTTTCATTCTAATGGCTCTCTGGAGCGATCTCATCACGCACTGCCAGAATACCTATAGTAATACGGTTTCAATAAAAAGGAATGAGACGAACGGGTAGATTTAGCCATATAAAATAACACTAGCATCCACAAGGTACTAAACATACTCCGTGCGAGCCAGTCTTCGGTAGACCTGCCAGAATATTATCCAGCGAACCCTTACTTGAAAACTATGAAATAGAAACATACGACCATTATTTGATACAGTTATTTACGAGATTACATCGGAATTAGAAGAAAGCTAACGACGATTAATAGACGCTAAGACGAAATCTAAAATTAGTTACGATAAAAAAATTAACCTTTAAGTATTCAAACCAGGAAATTGCGTGTTCTTATTAAAAGGATCAAAACCTAGAAAGTTTGAAGATCAATACACCCACTTGAGATGTTAAAAATCTTAAATAGGAATAACGCCAAAATTAAACTGAAGAATAGTCGTATTGTACACTCTTATAAATTCCGGATTTTTTATATAAATCCGACACAAAACAAATTTAAGTAATCAAAATCACCAAAATTTCAGATGGACTTTAGGATAATGAAATTCATCGTGGCAATATTTCTGTTGCAATGGCTTCGTTACCCTCACGGAATTATTGGGTATGATTGCGGATCTCTTTTCGCAAATTTCACCACTGTTCCCTTACTTACCATCGAGGAATGCGACATACCAGTGCAAA
>NW_014556890.1:0-2017 GCF_001313825.1 Dinoponera quadriceps | reverse complement strand
GATACCCCAATTACTTCACGATCCCTCCCTCATCGATAAAGAGCTTTACGTACCGCAAGCTAACGCTAAAATGACATCAAACGTGTTAGTTTACCGCTCGCTATTCGGAACGTACGCATGTCGCGGACCGTTCGGTTGCCATTAAAGCGAATACGGAACAAAGGTGCCGATCGTGGTCGGATGAATTACTATTTTAAAATCAATAAAAAAAATATAGAATTGAGCAACGAACCGGAGTATAGGGAGAAATTAACCCTTAAATGCATAGTGTTGCAAATTTGCAACATATTTATTTTTTCTCTTTGTCAAAATCAAAAGCACACCTAAACGTGAAAGAACAAATTCTTCCTTGGAAGGAAATATACAATCCAAAAGGCACAAAGGCAATGCTCAACATATGCCTCAGATTTTTTAAAAATATTTTTCTTATTTTCTGCGACCATCTATGAACATAAAAAAATAATTTAGTAATAGAAAAAATTCATGCATTTAAGGGTTAAGCAATTAACTCGGAGTGTAGGGCCGGTTGTCCAATTTGTACGATGTCGCTCTAAGTTTAAGTTTCAAGCTGAATTTTTTATGCACGAATATACGTAAGGTTATTTATTCAAAGCTAAAGGTTGCAACTACATAAAAATGTATGTAATATCACGAAACAGCGTACACATTTCTTTTATTTTAATCCGTACGTAAAAGGTGTGGTTACGCATTCCGTGCCTCTCATATACATAATCTACAGAATTTTATCATACTATAAATATATATCTACATCGCGCGGTGTTTGTTTTGGTTAATTTTTTATTCGCGTGCATAGAGGGGTATCGTGTTTTCGATTTGACCACAGCCAAGCGCGAATTTTTTCACGTGAGACAGAAAGTGAGCATTCAACAGAGAGAGAGAGAGAGAGAGAGAGAGACACAATCGACCCCCTGAAAAATGAACCGCACCGGTCGGATATGCGTATTTTCGTGCGGATGAACACCCCGTCTACACGCAGGCAACGAGACGCGATTATTTTTAATCGTTTTCTACTCCGCGGTCACGTGCGGGCTGACAATTTAGATACTCCGCGCGTAGACTACTATTGTTTAGATGCTCGTCGCCGATGTGTACGAAGGAGACGTGACGTTGCGCTGCGACGCCGGGGGTAGCTTCGCCCGGCCGGTCGGCTTTCCTTCGAGCTATACACAGCTCGAAGGACTCCCACAGGCCGTGTAGAATTCGCGCAGAATGCTCCGGGAAGTGCAGCCCGCCGGTGGTCGAGATACGCGCGACGGGAGGCGATTGATCGACACTGATACGATTTGCGATAGTCCGTGGCGCGTTACTTCTTAGCGTCGCGCGCGACAAATTGGGAAGAAGAGGCTTACCGGCGTCGTCGACGACGTCGTCGTCACCGCCGCCGCCGCCACGACGACGTAATGGAATTACTCGGCGTGTTCCCGATTGCGCCGACGGCGTAGTTTGCGCCTGTTTTCGGCGCCTTCTTCTCGTTTTGCGTTGCCGGATATAACCAGGCTGTACGCGGCTTCCCCACGCTCATTGAGAATTGCTTTATCGACTATTTACGTCGCGATCGTTACCAGGCGTTCCGCGCGCGAGACCGTAGAAGCCCGGCCCAATAAATATAACCGTAAAAGCTGCGCCGTAAAATCCAGCTCGACGCTGTGCCCCTACACGTGTATACGTGTGCACAGACGTTCCCGTACGTGCGTGTGCGATCGCAACCGACGATTTCACACCCTCGCACACATACACACACACACACACACACACACACACACACGAGTCCCGGCTATCGGCACGTACGATAAGAAGATACTGGCGAGAACAGCGCGAAGAGCCTAACGTGACCGTCTCTAGCTAACGTGTAGCAGATAGCCTTTTAAAGTATCGAGCCCGCTATTTCGATTCTGTGTACAGTGACTTGCGACGGTGAACAAACAACAGCCGAATCGGCCATTGATGCGTAGTAGGTTTGCTATTTGTATTTGTTACACAGCGCAAGAGTTGATTA
>NW_014556889.1:0-450 GCF_001313825.1 Dinoponera quadriceps | reverse complement strand
GACAAGAATGTGAGCTTCAACAATGAGGAGCTCACAAGCATCACCATAGACATCGACGAGGCACTTGCCGCGGCGGTCGGCACGGCTTACGAAACGCGCAGTTCCGACGGGTCGCAATACTGACTGCGTGAGTTGCTGCTGGTTATGATGTCTGTAAAGTGAAATGCCACGGATGTTTGTTAGAAGACTGCGTCGTGGTCGTAACTGCTGTCTTTTTTATCCGTTCGAGTTCTGTCGAGGCGTGGACCTCGTCAACGGTTTCTACGTGTACCACTTTATAACCGTGTTTAATTTGGCGTTTAAGGCGGACGTCGCTTATCAGCGCCGCAGCACCGTCGATCGTCGCGACGAAAGCGGTGGTAGCGGTGACGGTGTCGACGGCGACGACAACAGACGGTGGCACGTCAGCAGGATATCGTGGCCATGGCAGAGCAAAGCCCATCCACGATC
>NW_014556888.1:0-216 GCF_001313825.1 Dinoponera quadriceps | reverse complement strand
ACTTTTATGAAGAGTGAAGCCCGAATTTCCTGAGCAAATCAAATATTTCGTTCCGACGCAAGTGCCTTCCGCCGCCCAGACGACAGATACTGTTAACTCCGGCAGTTGATAATACTCTCGGCTTTATTTCGCGAACTCGTTTTATTAGCTCCGCGAGAGACCATCTTGTCGTCGTAAAATCCTCCACCTAGCTGTACAGGCGAGTTCATTGTTAGA
>NW_014556887.1:0-1783 GCF_001313825.1 Dinoponera quadriceps | reverse complement strand
GACAGAAAGATTAGCTAACGCTAGAAATCGTTCGTATAATCTCGTTGTTACCAGGTGCAACAGTTGGTCAATCAAAGCAAACTTTGTCTCGATAATCTCGGAGTGTTACATGACTCCACCTACACCGAAATAATGAGTGTTTTGGAAATAAGCGCAATTTTAAATAAACTTTGATAGATTTACAGTTAAAGTCATATATTTTCATCAAGGCAAATGTATACACACATATATTTTATGTATATTTTCTCAGCCAAACATATTTATCTCAAGTGGAACCTTGTCTTCTTTATCCAGTGTTTGTGTCGCGTTTTACAATGATTTTATATGCATATATATAATCGTATTAATTTTTTGTACACACACATAATGTTCATGTGTAAATGGAAAAAGTTGTTATTCTAAGACATTTTTTTGTATATCTGATATATGTATCGTATTGGCGGAAACAAAGTGAAATTTTGTAATGTCTCATGTAATAAAACATGTGTAGACAAATTGTATCTATTCGTTGTAATTTCAAAGTACTAAGTACATACAGATAGAAACGTTAACGATTTGTGCCCGTTTTTATCAACGTTGATTAAAGTTTTAACCCGAGTTTAAGTCTTTCTCCGAGGAAAATTTAAAGGCTTCAGTTTAAGGTTTATCAACGTTGATTGGAAACGGACATTAGACGTACGAGACACATCATCGTAAGAACTATTGCCTAGCTAAAAGCATCAATAACGTTTATTGTATTCTAAACGTATAAGGAAAAGAAAATATTTTGATCTAAATTATATATTGCAGCGATGCATACATATCTCGGAAAACACAATTGTAAACGCGGGTATTCTAATATTGTAAATGTTTTATATATATTGATGTTTGAACAGTCATATATATAACTTTTTTCCTTGTAAAACTATATATCTTCGAAATTAAATGCACTAAGATCGACATTCCTGTTTGGTCGCTCAATATTGCATAAATAAAGCCCACTTTAGACACGTGCCGACTACATATTTCTTATGCATAACACTATTTATTTTAATTTTACTTTCAAATGTTGGAAACGAGTCATCTTGCATACATTTTGGATTATCCTAGGCGGAAGAAATTTCTAAAAAACTTTCTAAAGATTTCTGAAAGACATCTTAAAAAAAGAAATAAACATCTTTTCTGGACATCGTTTAGAAATTTATTCTGTGTCAAGGGCGTTACGTTTCAATAAATATGTGAACGAACCGTGATTGGCTGTCAAACATCGGGTGCTTCGATACATCGAGATTTGCAATTATCGCAAACGTCAGTTATGTCGGTCAGTTATGCCGGGGCAATCGCGACGGGAACACCATTCGAAAGCTCGTCCTGTGTTTCGCGCGATTTTAGTCTNGCGACGGGAACAGCGTTCGAAAGCTCGTTCTGTGTTTCGCGCGATTTTAGTCGGTCTGAAAATCAGTTGCCGCCGCTTGAAAGTGCCGAATGCAAGGTACGTACATTCGTCGTAAGAATGTATCGTAGTAAAACAGTCTCTAGAAGCGGGTAAATGCCCGAAATCGCGGGACGAAGTGTGTCAACCGAACAATGTCGCGATCAGCCGTTATGGCGATCGAAAGTTCAATCCGCTGCTTTTCCGACCCTCCGAAGGGGAGGTTTTTCATGCGAAATGCAGGTGCAGGAATTAAGTCTGGCGTACTTGTAGCGAAATACCGTCGAAAATACTGCCAAAATCAAGTGTTTCGCGGAACCACCGGTCGGCGGTATCGAGTGAAGTTCGCTCATATTCGTACTTCGAGAATCG
>NW_014556886.1:0-1648 GCF_001313825.1 Dinoponera quadriceps | reverse complement strand
CCTTCGTTTTTATTGGAATTATTTGAACGAGATTCAATCAATTTGAATTTTTCTCAAAATGAATCTTTCGCTGAATTATTGTTTGAATTTCAGGATACTTTCTCTGGAGAGATTGTGGCAGGAAATTGTGATGTTTTGGAACATGAAATTAAACTTAACTATCCTCGGCCTATTAAGCAAGTTCCTCGCCGAGTTCCTCTTCATTTGCGGTTTGATGCGGACAGAATTATTAATGAAATGAAAGAGGAGGGAGTTATTGAAGAATCTTAAAGTCCTTGGGTATCTCCTGCAGTTTTAGTGGGAAAGAAAGATGGTTCGATTCGCTTTTGTGTTGATTTTAGGAAATTAAATTCAGTTACAATAAAGGACTCATTTCCTATTCCGCGTATTGATGACACGATCGATCAATTGTCGGGGAATTCTTGGTTCTCAACTTTGGATTTGAAAAGTGGTTATTGACAAGTTAAGTTACGTCCTGAAGAAAGGGGAAAGACAGCTTTTTCAATTGGGAAAGGTTTATGGCAATTTACAGTTTTGCCTTTTGGATTGTGTAATGCTCCGGCTACCTTTCAAAGTCTTATGGAACAAGTTTTACAAAAGTTTTTGTATAAATTTTGTTAAGTTTATTTGTATGGTAAGACTTTTGAAAGTATGATTGAACGCTTAAAGACTGTTTTTCTGCAATTAAGGTCCGCTCATTTAAAATTGAATCCTAAAAAATGCATTCTTCTTGAAAATTCCGTTAAGTTTTGGGTCATATTGTTTCAAATGAAGGGATTTCGAAGGACCCAGAAAAATTTTTGCTGTTTCAGATTGGCCAATACCTCATACTAAAAAACAGCTTTGTAGTTTTCTTGGATTTTGTTCTTATTACCGGAAATTTGTAAAAGGTTTTTCTTTGATTGCAAAGCCTTTATTTATTCTTGAAAATCAATCGAAATTTATTTGGTCTTTTTTATGTCAAGATGCTTTTGAAAAATTAAAACAATCTTTGATTGCTTCTTCAATATTGTCTTTTTTCTTGGAGCATGGGGAACTTATTCTTGATACTGACGCATCGAATTTTGGTATCGGTGCAGTTCTATCTCAGATTCAGGAAAGTCGAGAAAAGGTCATTGCTTATTTTAGTTGGAATTTAAATAAATCTGAAAGAAATTATTGTACTACTCGTCGGGAATTATTAGCTATAATAGAATCGATTAAATCTTTTCATCATTATTTATATGGTCGGAAGTTTTTGATTCGTACGGATCATGCTTCTCTCAAGTGAATTATGTATTTTAAGGATTTGGAAGGTCAATTGGTGCGTTGGATGGAAAGATTGCAGCAATATAATTTTGAAATTTGTTATCGAAAAGGTTTATTGCATAGTAATGCTGATGGCTTATCAAGATACCCTTGTGCTGAAGATAATTGTAAATATTGTTCTAAGATTGAGATAGATAGTGAGGAGAAAAATAAAGTAGCTCGATTAGTCTTGGGTAAAGACAGTAATGTAGATTGGCGAAAGGAACAATTGGAGGATCAAAGTATTTCAATTATATTTCAGGGATTGGATTCTGGCCGACGTCCTTTGTTGAATGAAGTTTCTTCTGGAGCTCTGTCTTCTAAAATTTATTTGTCTTATTGGGATAATTTGGTTATTAAG
>NW_014556885.1:0-1033 GCF_001313825.1 Dinoponera quadriceps | reverse complement strand
ATTGATGTCTCTCGGTCTTACAGTTGGTAATTTTGTTTTTTGAATTTCTATGAAGACGGCACATCCCTTGTAATTTGCGAGATGCTTTTCGCCACATAAGACACACTTTACGTTATCGGAACGTTCCTTCCTCGGGCAGTTGATCTTATAATTGTTCTTGGGCACAATTGGTACGTCTAGATTTACGGTAGCAAAAGCTTCAAGTATGACGATACTTCTGACAATTTGCACATTGAAGAATGTTTCGTTTGGATTTTGGGGTTTCAAATGTATTGGCGATGGGAGTATAAAAGATATTTTATGTATATATGTATTAGCGATGGGAATGTAAAAGATATTTAATGTATATATGTTTGTTATTTGGTCCAAGTTTAAGATCGATAAATAATATCGGTAAGGATTTTTTTTATTATTTGATTTGAGATGTTCCAGATGTTTGTAACCTGGTGCTCTAATTCTTCAATAGCTATTTTCAACTCAGTGATGTTTGTTGCAGGATGCATTTTTAAAACACCACGCTGAAGCTCCATTCTTGCTTCAGTTTATAAGTGTAAATTATTTCTCAGTATTCTGTATTAATTTTTTGTAGCTTTTTCACTATGTTTGATTACAATTGTGTAGATTTCGTTTGGACTGACTTGCATGTCACGCATAATTTTAATTGCGTAATCTTCTTTTGCTACATATAATAAGCTAATAAGCGGTTAACTGTTTCCAATTTTATTGATGAAGATTAGCGGTGGTCTAATGAGCTTTTCCTTAGGTTTTATTAAGTTTTTTGCTGTTCTGCGTTGTACAGACAAATAAATCTATTTGATGTAGGTATAGTTGAACTTAGCCAATATTCATTAAGCTTTAATTGCTTTTCTTCTCTAGTTAATTGATTTGTGCTGTCTCTTTGCCTTTTTTGTCAGAAACTTTCATTCAGTTTTCAGAAGATTTATATCAGAAGGTTTAGAATAACCTTTTCTTCTATAGTTGATCCTTGATTTGCATCTCTATTGAGATCCGGAAGCAAAAGTGCATCTTATCG
>NW_014556884.1:0-979 GCF_001313825.1 Dinoponera quadriceps | reverse complement strand
TAGATTGTGCTCCGCATGCATCGATACGTTGAAATCGTAGTATATCTCATCCTGGCATTATGCCAAACCGGCCGCCTTTTTCTTCATAGCTGGGTCACTGCTTCATAGCAACAGATCACTGATCACAGTATAGGTGTATACGTAGCTGCGTAAGTCACAGTCACATTTATCAAGAATGACCTTCCGTGATATAATTTTATCATTTGCTTCAACCTTCTGCAGTTACAATGCAACATGGTACGAGATTTCGAAAACGGCCAAGAAATTACTCCTGATACTAATCGTGAAGAGTCAGATAATTTGCGTGGTGACAGTGGCAAAGTTAATTGTAATCAACTTGGAAAGTTTTGTTACGGTAATGACATCGTAAACTCTTTGTGCTTTTCTTTAACAATAATGTGATATAATAACAAACTGTAAGAGATATATATGAATTATTTCAACTGTAAGAGATATATATGAATTATTTCAATCTAGAACTTTGGAAAAATCAATAGTGTATCATTAAAATGGGAAAACGCGATATCGCAACCAATTTATATCAATTTATATGATACATANCAATTTATATCAATTTATATGATACATAATATTTGCTACATTTTTTAAATCTCTTTTGATATTATAATCTATCATTTAATTAAGGACATTCAGTAATATTTGTATTGTGTGTAAAATAGATAAGTGCATCTTTTGATGCACCCAGATCATTCTTCTGAGCCTAAGGCTCGTATGAGTTAACCAAGATATCCTGCGGTATTTTATTTTTAAGTTTGTGGGGAGTAATTTTATCAGTCATGAGTTGGTTGGCTAATTTGTTGGGGTACACCACTATTCTGATTTTGTATGTTTGCTACATTTAAGAGTAACATTTATATAAAAATAAATGAGAATAATTATTCCGTTTTTATATATATTTGATACAATATGATAATTTGTGTCATTTAATTTTCAAATCGATCACGTACTGATATTACAT
>NW_014556883.1:0-498 GCF_001313825.1 Dinoponera quadriceps | reverse complement strand
CTCTCCCTGGCGTTTTGCACATGTTCAAGCACTATGTCCTTCGCACTCTGGAGAAATCGAAGAGGTTCGATAAAATTTACATTTATAACCGCACCAGTTAATACGCGGCTATTGAACGCAGTGTCTATTTCACGCCATAAGAGTCCAGCGTTTGAATGTCCGGCGCCTGTATGTACAAAACGCGTACGCAATGAATGTTTTAGTCCTTCGAGTCGTGCAATTCGAGCGATCAACGATTGCTGAACACCGATCGATAATCTCGGTCGTTTCGCTCGACTATGTCCTTCCAACGACTTGAGGCATTCGTCGCACCGTTCCTCCTACACGTTGTATTCGTCTCGCAAACTCAATCGAGCGGATTGATCCCACAGTTCACGTTCAGTTTGCACGAGTTCTTCCATTTTTTTCATTAAAACACTGCCAAAAATTATCTTTCAGGTTTTTTATTTTAGCCGATTAAAGCATATCTTTTTCTTCTTCTTCACATGTGTGTGTAGA
>NW_014556882.1:412-696 GCF_001313825.1 Dinoponera quadriceps | reverse complement strand
CGAAAAACGCTAAATTATTGTGAGTATTGGATTGAAACACCCCTAGAAAAAACGAAGAACCAATCAGAAACATCGAGTTGTACCACGTTGTGTTCTTTATTCATGAATATCTTCCGTATGACTTCTGCAAACTTGTTAAAGGCTTAGACAATGCACCAATAATTTATTCTAATGCAATTATAATGTTCACACGTCGTTTGAATAAGTACTGTTCTCAAATATTTATTAAAATATAGACATCTTTACTGAGAAACGATATTGTCCCTAGTAACATTACATTTCGT
>NW_014556882.1:0-243 GCF_001313825.1 Dinoponera quadriceps | reverse complement strand
TCTGCTTCACTGAAAGCTATCTTGTGCGGAAAACGCCGAATTAATGTTAATAGCGAATTGTCAACTGAAACATCCCTAGAAAGAACGAAGGACCAATCAGAAACGTCGAGTTTTATCAGGGTGTGTTCTTTATGCATGATTATCTTTTGTATAGCTTATGTAATCTTGTCAAGGGGTTAGACAATGCCACAACTATTCATTCAGATGCAATTTTAGAGTACACGCTTGCTTTATATAAGTACT
>NW_014556881.1:304323-326533 GCF_001313825.1 Dinoponera quadriceps | reverse complement strand
ACATTAGGTGTTTAATCTTGTTTATCTGTATAGATAAAAGAAAAAAAAAATAATGAGCTTTGTAGATCATAAAATTTAACCCTGAGATTAGAATAAATTTAACGATTAATAATATATATATGCCGTCTTATTTATATAAAGTTACACGTGTTCAAAAAGGAAATTATTGCATCGAATGACTTGTTCCCTTTAAAGTGACGTTGTTAGGAGTTTTTTGTCTACTGTTAAGAAATCTTCTACTGAACATGAATGATCGCTACTCACATAGCACGGTGATTTCACTTAAAAATTTTTTTGTATCTGCATGTGTGTGTGTGTGTGTGTGGTGTGTGTATGTGTGTGTGTGTGTGTATGTGCATTCCTGCGTGCTCATAATTAATGACAGCAACAAATAACACTGAAATATGCTTTAACACACGAAAAGTAATGCAGCAGAGAGAGCCCCAGCTTGTTGTTTGTCCTCTCACGTACAATTCAATAAGAAAGTTTCTTGTACACCTGAGCCTTTTTTCAAATAACTTCGATATTTTTACGTCAACCATATATAGAATCATTTCTATTAATGTAATATGTCCATGTAATATATACCTCGCTATTTATATTTACAAAAATTATTAATATTTATCAAGCGCAATGAGCAAAAATATCGATACTTTGTGAATTAAGATGCTAATAACTTATATAAATAATTCGTTGTAAACAACTCGTAGATTAAAAGGCCAAACAAGAGTACAGTGAACGGGCGTGTTTGTGCCAGGATATACAGGCAGTGGAGCGGAAAAAGTCAGTTTCAAACCTGTGTCAATAGTCGCGTTATTTGAAACTTCTTATTAGAATCTATAGAAGTACATATTTCATATATGTACAGTAAATGTGTGCGAACCAGAGCGAGCGTGAAAGTCTAATGTAAAACTTAAATTTTAGTTTAGAATTAGACCGAGTTTTCTACTTAAATTGCGATCGCAAATATAATGTCACGAATTTGGTATGATTCAACCGAAAAATTTAAATCTAACTCTAAACTCCAATCTGAGCACGTGAGACAACAGCTTTAAAAGAAATACTCTTAAATATAAATACGATATTTAGAGTTAGATTTGAATTTTTCGATTGAGTAATATTAAAAATATATTCTATATATAGTTCAGTTTGACTCGAAAAAATGTGTTCTCAAATTTGAGTTTAGAATCTATAGAAGTACATATTTCACATATGTACAATAAATGTGTGCGAACCAGAGCGAGCGTGAAAAGGAACTTATCTATAATTGTTGGTACGATTCTGCAATCGAGCAATTTGCCCATGTTTAATTTATTAAATGGTGGCAACTGATAATCATTCCGTAACATAGTTGTCCTCGTACTCTCGGTAAGAAATATGCAATCATACTTCTGCGACTAACGTGTGTATTAAATGTCACGATGGTGCAATACGGGGCAACAACCGAAGGAGAACGTAATTCCGTGAAACACACTTCTAAAATTTAGACATGGACTTTGATTTTATTTAATAAAGTGGCATATTTCCATACAAAAAATAAAAATTATTTATATGAAGCGTTATAATTGTCTTTCGTATATTTTTATATGGTACATTGGACGCTGACTCTGCAATCCCTTATTGGAAAAAGAGAATTCCTCTTATTTTCTTCTTCGATTACGGAAAATATAATACAATTGTTTAAATAAACATTATTTAGTATTTAAACAATAACCCAGTTCTATAAATACTTACATACGCGTCATTCAATACAAAAAGCTGATGGAAAAGTTGCGCTACATTATTAATATTTATATTACTAATGTAAGCATAGTTAAAAAGTAATGAAGACAATTCAAAATATGACGAGAAATTATCCTGGGAAATCCTGTTGCGCAATAATATTCTCGTGATACATCACGAGAATCCTGAATAATGTTTTAAGTGGCTACAAAGTTCAGTTTGACTCGCAAAATCGTAATATGGAAAATAGTTCGTATAAAGGAAGACATTCATGACTAATAAAGATGCTTTGTGAAAGCGTATTGAAGGGAAGGAGAAAAAAAAACAAAAGGAAGCACTTTCCATAGGATGCGATACATTGAGTGAGAGCGTTATTCGCACGTAAATAATACCTATAATACATTTTTCGTCGTCATTATCGTTGTTATCATCATTATGCCGTAATATATTTTATGAAATGAGGTCATTGATGCAAGTGTTAGATATCGCATATAGGCGAACATTCTCACGGAAATTCACAGCTACTTAACCGCATGTGCTTCATTTGTTACGAGGAAGTATCTTGTTATAGCTCGCTCCGGTAAATATTCATACAGGTGTGACTATGTCGGCGTATGGCTCTGTGCCCGTCGTCCTTATAAATTCGCTGGAAGCATGACAATTTAACTTTATTGACACTCAGTCTGTGTTGATAAGTCGATTGCTCAACAGGATTTGTCTATAAACACACGAGGAAACCGATGTCCTTACTCGAGTTACAAGTTCTAAAGTGAATTATTTTACGTGAGATCTTTATTGGTTAAATGACGAAACTATTCAAAATTATCTAACAGAGAGTAATCAGAGGTAACCCAAGTGGGAAAAGCAATATGTCAAACGTAATAAAAACATTATCGATATGCGCCGGTATCGCTTCCATCAATGTGATCGCAAGTCATGTACAATTAGAAACAGTTTACAAATGGAAGTACTTCGATTACGAGTGGGAAAGCGAGAGCCATAGGGAAGCAGCGATAGCATCGGGCGATTACAACTACACAAAGCCTATAATTATTGACACCGATCATGCGAAAGGTGATACTTAACATAATTATTTAATAATTGATTATATTTTTTTCTATGTTATAATATTTTGAGATGCGCTGGGAATCAATGTTAAAGGTAAACAAGTGATACTTTCGTTAAATATTTTTATTTTCTCGACTACTTGAAAAATAGATAGCCTGTGAATATAAGAAAAGACATGTAAAATGATTTATCTAAATAAGATTGTAATTAATTACCAAAGATATTTGATAATTTGCGACAACTTTATATACGTATTGATTTTCTTCGAGCAGACGGAAGAATTTTTGTAACTATTATAAGAGCCGACGGAGTTCCGTCGAGTTTGAACGTGATCGGTAATCGGAGAGGTCCTGGTGGCCCCCTTCTGCAACCGTACCCTAGTTGGGAGTGGACTAAAAGAGGAGACTGCAACGGGATCACCAGTGTTTATAGAGTAGCGGTAAGTTAATTATAATTCTAACGAGCGATCGCTCCTTGTGGTTATTTTTTAAAATCGTGCTCCGTGTATACACAACGAGAAACATCATGTAAAAACCGTTTTCTATTAATATTTATAATTATTATTATTATTTATAAATATTATTATAATCCTGTTTAATACCGGAATAATTTTGGAAGTTTGATCACCCATTCCTGAAACCGGCATACGTGTGCCGTAATACTTATATTATTATTAGGATTATTGCAACTTTCAATCACACGCATATATCTAGATTGAAAGCAACGGTTAGAAAGCGTAGTAATTAAAGTATATTAACCCTTTGTACTCCTATGTCGAGTGTGACTCGACATCAGTTTTTATCTCAGGAGCTTGGAACTTCCTCCAGTTAATTTTAATGGCCGCTTTGTCTTATTCGAGAGAACTTACTCAATTAGTGCAATATTATATTATATTATTAGTACAATATTATAGCAATATAGCATAAGACTTCTCAGTACAAATACTGTGAGTACTCGTTTTATATGATTTTGAAATATAATTCGGAGTGCAAAAGGTTAAAACCGGTCTGTGCACTTGGCATTGCGATTTTATAATATATCTTTTGATAAGAACTTTTGTAATATCTTGCCTCAGATCGATCCATGTAATAGATTGTGGGTGTTAGACAACGGTAAAATCGGATCAGAGGTAATATGCTCGGCGCAGTTACTCGTTTTCGATCTCGCTACGGATAAGTTGATCAAAAGAGTGAAGATACCGATTGAACTATCGCAAAATTCCGAGACAGACGTGGGCCGGCTGGTTACTCCGATTGTCGAGACACACGGGCCTCATTGTACAAATACAACCGTAAGTGTGCTAAATGATCACGCGATGCAGCTGCTGTGTACTCCGTAATGAGCAATGAAGCATTCGTTACGCTCAACGGGGAATTCCAAGTTTGCACATATCAAAATGCTAATAAGGAAATTAATTGTCCGGAAAATTGTTTTAAGCTTCTAGAATTTAGCATAAATTTATTGCAAAGTTTTTGCAACGCGAGTTTCCTTCGTTAGGTATACATGGCGGATATCTCAGGATACGGGCTCGTAATTTACGACCGCGGCCAATTATGGCGACTCGAGTCCAAACTATTTCGTGCAGATCCAGCCGTTACGAATTACACTATCCTGGGCGAAAGTTTCACACTTCAGGATGGCATCCTCGGAATGGCGAAGCATCCGGACATACCCGTCCTCTATTTCAGATCTATGTCTTCCCATGATATGAGCAGTGCGGGGACTACCGATCTGAAAAACTCGCGACACAATTCTAAAGTGCGCTATCACACGATACCAGATGTTATTCCCAGCCAAGCTGCGGCTATGGCTGTATCGTCGGATGGTATATTGTTTTTAGGTTTGCCTACAGAACTGTCCTTGGCATGTTGGAACACCTGCAAACCGCTTAATAAAGACACCTTGGTCAGTTTAACTCACGTAAAATCTGATTTTAAAAAAGTTACACATATAATATCTATATCCATTTATACATGGTTTANAGACGTAACAATATATATATATATATATATATATATATATATTCATTTATTTACTTATTTATATATATTTAGAAAAAATTAAAATATGATCTAATTTGATTCGCAGGGTATCGTGGCCCACGATCCCAAAAGACTGCAATTTGTTAGTGGCGTTAAAATAATACCAAAATACATAACAGGCACAAATGAAGAAGTTTGGATAGTGACTGATCGTTTTCAGAAAATCATGGCTGGTACTATGGATTTTTCAGACGTGAATTTTCGTATTATGAAAGCGGATGTCGCTCAGTTGACAGCTGGTACTGTTTGTACTCAATCATAGTAATAAGGATTATTGTAAGTATAAAATCAAGAAAACTAAGAAAATTCAATGAATTTTTATTGATATAAAAGAACAGTGAGCTTAATTAAGTAAACTTGATTAAGAAAAACCGATCGAAATAGATTCTCTCTCTCTCTTTCTCTCTCTATTTCTTTTACTCTTTTCATGTTATCCTATTTTATCTTTTTTAAATATTTCAAAATATAAATTTGATTAATATTTAATTTAAATAATATTTAAATTAAATTTAAATATTAATATATTATTGAAAAATTTAATATATTATTTACACAATTAGCACGTAAAAACCACTTTCTCGGACTTATTATTAAAATTAGTTATACTCAGATATTTATAAATTCAGATATTTGTAAATTCAAATCACTCGCGTGTACGTTTAATATATATATATATATATATATATGTTTAATGTATACGTTAAGCATGAGTGCGTTTTAGGAGAAAGTTACTTAAGAGAAAAATTAATGTAACGTGAAACTTGCATTACAGGCTAATATTTGGCTTATTGCTTACTGCGCGTCTATACATAACAAGTCTTTAGAAAATATCCTAACATTATGATGTGTATAACAAGCAGAAATTAGTTGAGATTAGATTTTCCAAAAGAATTATGCGATCGAATAAAAAATAATTTATATCCAAGAAGTAACATTTCGCTTTAAAAATATCCACAAACTGATTACAACATTCGAGGTGATATCGAAAATAAGCATTAAGTAAAATAAATATTTATATTCATAGAGAAAATATATTTTTTTCAGAAAAATGTATGCTGTGTATGTTGATATTTTAGATATTTTAGATATTTTAGATTTTTAAATATATTTTAAATATCCGAAATATTTGTTGGTATCTTTTAGATATTTTACATATCTAAAATTTTTAGATATATTTTAGACATTTTGGATATCAACAATAAGTTCATATGTTTTGAAATGTGTGTGTGTTTTAGAAATTTTCATCTAATAATAAGTGTAATATACATGAATAATATAGAAATTCCCCGATAAAATTATGTACATAGAATATATATATGTCTGCATATGAAAAACGTTATTTTATATATAGAATGTCCGGGATGTAGTAAGAAATTATAAAAGAAATTCTTTCTCTTTCTCAAATGCGGCAGTTTATACAAAATTATCTTACAAAAATCAAAGCGAGACGGCATTACTACAATCTATCGTTTTGTAATTATATAATTATTAAAACGCTACAATAGACATTATGCGGTAATGTACGTAATCATATGGATAATCCACTTCTTAGTGCTTGATAGATCGTCGGTAATTAGACGGGATATGAAATCGGAAGGAAATAACGAATCGCGTTATGGCGCATGCCTGGGACTTAAATGGAGAAGGTGCGGGTAAAGGGCGCAAAATATCGCGTAACTTTACCAGTACTCGTTGCAAGAGTGCCGAATCAACATCGCGTTTCTCTAGCCGAGTGTCCCACATTGCTCCGATCATGCGTCGCGAGTAACGACAATTCCAGTGTGTGTCGAAATGAAACGTGAAAATGCGACGATAATTCGCATGCTCAATCACATGTTATTTGTTGCTAGTCAATTATAACAGTGATAATAAAGTACAGATAGTCGCGAAGGCGAATAGATTAGATAATTACAAGATTAGATAATTACAAAGCGGTCGTTGATACGTGGAGCGCGCGAATCTTGAATTTAGCGAGCCTTGTACGCGTCCCAGGAGATGTCAATGCACGTGAGTATCGATGTTGTGCTTGTAACGTTCGTCGCCGATCGCAGAAGGAAGTAGTGTAAGTGCGAAAGCGAAAAGCTGTTCTCTTAATCTGCGATGGAAAGTGGCATTGATGTTAAAGTCGAAAGAACGTCTCGCTTCGCTTGGCGAACGAGTTACAGGAACGGAAGTGCCATGCCATTTCAGGTAGAGTGAATTCGCCTGGCCGTTGCATTCCGGTGAAAGAAGGAACGCCTGCATACGCACGTACGACTGTGCGTGGGTCGCGAGTTGCAGCGCTATCCGAAACGTCGACAACGTTATCGGGAAGAAGAACGTGCGTGGTATCTTAATTGCATCTTAATTGCAGATTTCTCATCAGCTCGGAGTCAACTACCTGCTTTAAACTTAATTTATAACACCATCCGACATTGTTTCGCAACACGAGTGTGAATAGTCGTTTCCGTTTTTTTTTGCCCGTTGAACGCGAATCCGTTATCCAAATTTAGCTGTCGCGTCGCAATTTTGAGAAAAATGGCGTGAAAGAAACCAAATACCGTCAAAGAGACGATTTTTATGGTTTTCATGAGGGTTGTAGCATTGACAGTAAATTACTTTCTAAATTTCGGGAATGTCACGCGAAGGTATCAACTTTTAGCTTTAAAGTGCATTCTGTTTGGTTTCGTTACGATTTTCCGTTTTCGAGATACAGCAATTTGAAAATAGCTCTTTTCTCATGTAATGTATGAAAAAAATATTTTATTCCATCTTCGTGCTGCATTACGCGAAAAGTAAGTGCTTTTATACTTACGATTGTATAACATATAATCGGATCGATACTAAATCAAAAACAATATAAAATTGATAAAATACAATGTGGCAGGAAGATTATAATTCGAAAACTTCTTAGCCGATGAAACATTTCGTATGGTTGTTGTACAGATTATTTTATTGACTTAGAAATATTTGAAGACGTATTTAAGACGATCCTTAAGCATAAGAACGGGCTATGAAGCGAGCCTTAGTGCGCACTCGGTGCGCACTAGTGCACATAATCGAATTCGCCAATAGAAATGTAATTACAAACTTTTGAAAGTTCTCTTACAAGTCCGACTCCATTCCAAGATGAGAAATTATTTTATGCTTTTGAAGCAGTCTAATAATTACAAATGTGGATGTATGCTCTAATGCTCTAAAGAATAATTCTTTCTTATAAAAAGAAGATTGTAAAGCATGAAATATTTATGTTATCGTATATTGTATATTGTAAATATATAGCAGATGAGTCAGCGCACAGAAATCTGCAATAAATATAAAAGTATAAAACCATTTCGATATTATAGTGGGTATTTGCGGAAAATTACAATAATGGGAAACGATGTGTATTGTTTTAATTTTTATTAAAGTTAGTCAAAATATAATATTTTAATAATTACTCTTCGTTGTTACTGTAATAAAATAAAAATTCGTATTATTCATGAGAGATTAAGGCAGCTTATAAATCCTACATTGTTTTTGTTATATTTATTTGTTCAGTTTATAAGTATTTCTGCAAACGCAGTTCATAATATAAACGTAACTATTTTTTTCAAATTTCTCTGCTCTCTTTCTCTTTTATTACGCCACACATGCAATAAATTATGATACTATCGATAAAATGCGTAGGCACGAAATTATCCAGGTATGGACGCAATTACCGCCGATTTCACCGAGCGCAAAAACGTACACTGACACTCAGTCTCTCCCGTAAAAATTAAAGTTTCGAAAATCCTACACTAACGTCACATCTGTGCATTTTAATTCTAATCTAAAAAAAAACAGATTTCGAACTTAGAATTTAGAAATTAATACAAATTTTAAATATTTTTAACTAATTAAATAAATTGTCATGTACAAAGAATAAATAAATATTAAGTCTTTTGACTCCTAAATTACAGTTCCTGTATTGAGCCATTATAATATAAAATTATAACTATATATAAAAACCATACTGAAACGACAACGTAACAAACGTACAAACATCGCACCCATTTACAAACGTTTCTAAATAAACTATAGGATTAAATGTAAGTGACAATACTTATAGCTCTCGCGTTTTCTACATTTTCGCATTCGTTTCCAAGACGGCACTTGTAGTCAGCCTGTGATCGTAATATGATTATCCGCGAATAAACGTTACGTTACGTTATGTCGGCTATCTCAACTTTCCTCACGGCTTAATTACCATTTTCGCACAATCAGCCCGCTGCATCATCTTGTATTGTACTTCCAGACACGCCATGACGAGAAAGAAGAGAGGCATCAAAGGTGTACAAAGGACCGAGTGGTTGTCGTTCCAACAGCTGTGGACGCCGAGGCAAACCAGCCGATCCAACAATTATATTTACGTTCCGCCTAATTGTGCTTTCGGGAGTACCAAGGATGATTCTAATTTCAAGCAGCAACGTGAGCTGCGTAACCGTGAAAAACTTCAACCGAGCAATTTGCCACGCAGAGATCGTAAGTTCAACAACACCTGTGCGGAACTAATCAGCAGTCGGTGGAAAAAGTCACGCTACTTTCATCGTGCTTATAACCCGGTATTTACATCTATGTCAAGGAAACTAAAAGAAAAACACTATTAATGTCAAGATTAACGTTGAATTTGAATTTATTCGCAATATATTTCGAATATCTGTGCGTGTTAATCGTTGTACATTTATTAGAGTTGCATTTAATTGACTTAATCAGGGTAAAAAGAACCAAGATTTCTTTATCATAATTGGTTGATTAAATTTCATTCTATCCTCAGCGTAAAGTTTTCGAACGCAGTTCTATTATTATTCATTTGTTTCCGAACATTCTTTCCTCTCTCTTTCATTCAAGTACACGAAAAAAAATAATTAACTCTCAGAGCTGAAAATCGAAAGATAGAAAGATAATCGTTAATGTATTTTACACTGAGATAATTAACTCAAAATAACAGACTGCAGATGGATTAAAAATGAAACAGTTCATAGAGACAGTTGAATTATACCGAACGCAGGATCCGCATTGTTACAGCTGTACGCTGTAAAATTCAAACGAGTTTTGCCTACAATGTGGCAGCATTGCAGCAAAAAGAAACACCTGGTGTTGCCTCGTAAAAGTGCAATTATAGTGTTTGCCGGGGCGGCTAAATGGACAGCCTTCCAGAAAACGCTGTCGCAACCATGAAGTTTTCATTTTTAAGAAGGGTTAGAAACTCCGGAATTTTACGTTGTGCAACATACAAAGTAATTTGCATAACCAGGACATTTGCATAAACATTCGACTTGAACACACACTTTTACATTCATAAATTTTTTGAATTATAGTGTAGCATAGTGTAGCATGTGACGTACGAAGCACGTAGAATGGAGGTAGCGAACGTATAATTACAAAATGTTGACAATTTCTCACCTTGGAAGTTCTGCAAGTGAAAACGAGTTTTCATGATAGTTCAAGCTGTCGTAGCTGTCAAGCTGAAAAACATTTTCATTTTCTAAACTTCCAAATAACTTAGAATTTTCAATTTTTATTTGACATCGAACAAATACGTTACTGATGCCTTTTTTAATTTTTTAATACGTTACTGATAAGAAATAACAAGAAGGTAAATAAAGAACTTGAAGAAATTATAATGAACATAAAAAATTTCGAGAAATAAGAGGATAAATCGCAAATAGAATAAACACGCGCAACAATTAGGGGAGAGCTTGACGCTTCCTGAAAAAATAGGTAAGATTCAAGCAGCTGTAACTTCATCAAAGTTATCGAAATCCAAAGAAATCGAAAAAAATCGAAAAAAAAGTTTTAAAGCTTGAAGTCTCTACTTTCAGATAATCTATATCATCTTTTAATTCTTTTAATTTGGGTAATTTTTCCATACCAAAAACGACGAGATTTTGTCCAGCTCGTCGTTTTCGGTATGTAAAAAATACCAAAATTAAAAGAACGAAAAAAAAAACGATGGGACCGTTCAAAATTCTTTATTTTAGATTTCAATTTCGATAACTTTCGAACAAACTTAGTTCACAAAGTTACAACTGCTAGAATCTTGCCTATTTTTTGAGGAAGCATCAAGCGCTTTCCCAATTATTGTGCGTAATGTGTAATACGATGAGAAATAGCTCATATAGCTAACGTAAAAAGTTTAGAAATTTATTTCTGACGCAGTCATACGAGGGAAAAAAGTTGCACGATTTCACGATGGAGATGCGCGAGTTCCCATGAACTCATCCGCCAATGACCTATACCGTGACTAGAGCCTGGAGTCGTTACACGGACGAGAGGGAAAATCATCTTCGGTAGAAGGGATTCGCCATTCTCTCCTTTCGTAGGATCTAGACACACTTACGACCCGGATAGTGAATATAGTAGTCGTGTAACATCCATGGTGCCATCTTGAGTACTCGTCCCTCTCGCGTTTGACACATCACTTATAACGATAACGCGGCAGAGGTCAGAATCAACAGCACGATCTATTCTTGTATCTTTAGAGTCTCAGGATTCGAAATTTACATTACGCCAAAGAACGACTATAATCATACTGCTTAAAGTAAGTAAGGAACAATATAAAAGTGTGTTTGAAAATTGCTTTCGTCCCATTATTTATTCTAATAGATTATTATCAGTACGTTGTGTTTTTCTCTCTCTCTCTCTCTCTCTTTCTCTGTGTCGTGTTTATCACGTCATTATTGTCACGCGTTACAGCTTGACAAACGATTAATTCTTAATTAGTATATAGCACTTTCATCGAATATTGGTGATTATTTTGCGTACGCAAAGAGACCTACTTACCTCAATAATGAAAATACATTTTCGCCGATTGTATGACGCTGCGAAGATTGCGCTGGATTTCTAATCGTATCGAGAGCGCTAACGCGCTTTTTCGTTTCTCGTTATTTAAATTCTATCACCTCGTTTCTGTTAAATGCAGCGCTGTAGCGAAATGTAGCCGATCATTCGGGGTACGGGATAAATGAACGAAATTAAAATTATATCACGGAGGAAATATATATTGAAAAATTTCCCTTCGCAGGTATGGCTAATATGATGCCACTGTTGTTATCAATGTCGCTTATGGGAGGCCCGCAATTCGCAGCTTACACAGGCCCCGGTATCTTATCTAGAGAGCTTCAGGCGCCCGCGCTGCCGTTAACTCCGTCAGTTTCCACTCCGCACTTTTCTTCGACTCGCGTAAGAAGGAATATAACAGTATAATATACCTTTAAGGGAAATAACATTGATTGTATTGGATCGGTCGAGAAAAGTTTTCGCTCGGTTTTCCGCCTTCTTCAACGATAAATCAACCATATTCCTCCCCGCGCGCTATAGAGATATACAGATACTTTGAGAACATTGGCGAAGAATCGCAGACGACAGCGACTACCTAATCGATGAATAATTTCTTTAAATTTAGTGCAAAAATGTCAAATTTGACTCGAGAATCGAACTTTCTGACTGATTCGATATACAAAATATACAAAATATATGTACATTTAATATATATTTTCTTTAATTTTCCGAATTCAGGGTATTTTCTGACAATATGGACATTGCAAACTTGATAATTTGAGAAAAGAATCAGTCGGATTAAACCACGCGATTTTTAACATAGAATATATCTCGTAAAATTTTTTCGCTGATAGGCAATCAATTACAAAGGCTCTAAATCGGCTTACGATGAGCACAATGGCTGGTCAAAATTGCCGGTACATACGAACACAGGCAATCCTTACGGATCGACACCACAATTGCGGCACCATGTTGTTACATCTAATCTGGGAAGAAGTGATTTATCAAGACCCACTGGCAGAGTCATTGATACATTTCACACGGATCCTCATTTAGTAAATCAATTAGATTTCCATGATTTTGGCGACAGTTTCGAGCCGGGACATATTACAGACGACTACGTTGGACCAGCTATGGAACTAGTACGTAGTATTTTTTGTCTTATCGTTAAAAAAATATTTTACACATAAATATAAATATACATATGTATGTTAGTATAATTATTAACTATACATAATTATACTAAACAATGCACGAAATTTGTTCGTACATAATTATTTAATACTGATCATATATAATTATATATGATTAGATGTGATTAGATATAATTATCTGATTACTATTGTGCATTTTTGATATTGTAAAAAAATTTTTAAAAAACATTTCTTCCACGTTAAGAGATTTGCTGAAACCTTCTCGTATGCACAGAGAAAAAAAATGGCACAATAGTAATTAGATAATTATATCTAATCCTATATAATTAGTATTAAATAATTATACATGGACAAGTTTCATATATAATTTAGTATAATTATGTATAATTATGCATATTTATATATGATTATGTATGAAATATTCTTTAACGGGTTGCCATTTCTTGGTGAAAATTAAATTAAATTAAATTAAATTTTAACCAAATAAATTTCAAAATAATTTTTCGAAAAATATTTATAAATAAAAGAGTCTTTTTACTTTAACACAGGTATACGCATGGTCTACGATCGACTTTGAGTTTAACAATATCGAAGAGCGAGACAATGCTATATTTAAGGGCGATTACATAGCTGAAAATAATTTGCCTCTGGGCTTAGATGTTTGGCGGGACAAAGTTTTTATTACTCTACCAAAATGGAGGGCTGGTATACCGGCGACTTTAGCCACCGTGCCGAGATATTCGAAGACAAAAAGCCCTAAGTTGAAACCATATCCCAACTGGCACTGGCATCAATCAGGTTGTCTTCATGTTAACTTCGCATATATTTGCTACTTTATATTTTATATTATTTTTATTTGTTATTTATATATGGGTGTGTATATGCGTGTGTGTGTGTGTGTATGTGTGTGTGTGTATAATAACATAATATTTATGTCTGTTTATTTATACACATTACTTATCTAATCTCCTTCAATGAATTTTAGAAAGCTGCGACGGTCTGACTTCCGTCTTTCGAATCCAAGTAGACGAGTGCGATCGTCTATGGGTTCTCGATTCTGGCAAAACGGAGCTCGCTAAAAAATCTAAGCAGATCTGTCCTCCCGCCATATATATCTTCGACCTTCGTACCGACACCCTCATTAGGAAGTTTACTTTACCGGATGAATACATCAAGCAGGATTCTTTGTACATCAACATCGCAGTGGATATCAGAGACAACGACTGCGGCTCAGCGACAGCATACTCGGTTGACGTTTGGCGATACGGTCTCGTCGTATACGATTTCTTTAAGAACTCCGCTTACAGGGTCGAGCATCACTTCTTCTATCCTGATCCTCTGGCTTCCAGATACGAGCTGCATGGCATAAGGTTCCAATGGACTGACGGGTTATTCGGGATAGCTCTCAGTCCTCTGGATATTCATGACGACAGAACGTTATTCTTCCATCCGATGTCAAGCTTTCGGCAGTTCGCTGTGTCCACGTCGATTTTCCGGGATAGAAAAGTTGCGGATCGAAGTACGGAAAAATTTATGCCCGTTGGGCGACCCAGAGCGAAAGACTACGGTCATGCTTCGGGGTCTGCCATCGATAAGAACGGCGTCATGTTCTTCAACATGGTCACCAGAGACTCCGTGTGGTGCTGGGACACTAGGAAAGAGTACATACCGCAAAATCTCGGGGTGATCGGCACCAGCAACGTATCTTTAGTGTTCCCGAATGACATCAGAGTGGATCACGAGCACGATCAAAGTGTCTGGCTGATTTCGAATCGCTTGCCGATATATTTGTACGGGACTTTGAACAATGGTAATATCAATTACAGGGTATTCAAGGCGAACGTCAAGGAGGCTATCAGAGATAGCGTCTGTGATCCTAATTATGTAGTTCCTGAATCGGATCCGGGACTTGATGATGTATGCTAAAAGAAATTATTCACACATCTCATTGCGATAAACGGATGCTCGATAGGGCAAGTAAAAATGAAAAAAAAAACCTTTTTTGACATTCAAATGTTCTTTGTAGTAAAGTTCAAGCAGCTCTCTGTTCAGCAGTGCATTCTGTAAAACAACTTATTTAAATTATATATATATTTATAAATTCTCTGAAAAAGAGACCTTTCTATCTCTCCTTTTTTAAGATATTGTGTATTTATTTTTTATATTGATTATATTATTATTTTGATTGTTGTCAATTATAAAATGTGATGAATCGAATGAACTAATACGAGTGTGTTTTCGTACGATATTAAACATGTCGCGCGTTTGTTGATTAAATATTTTTGTTACCACATAAACGATGCAATTTCGTGTTACCAATGACTAGATTACTTTATGTGAAATTTTTAGTATAAATATATATATATTTTTTTTTTGTACATATATATAAACACGAAACTTGTATAAAACTTTTATTGCGCAAAAAGCATAAAATCATATATAATATCATATAATAATATCAGAGGTATAATATCATATAATAATATCAGAACTGATAAATTTCTGCGTAATATTGTCTATTATTTCGAATTATAAATTTATAATATTACGAATATAAATTTATAATATTACGAATAAATTTGTAGTGGATTCGGCGGGTATGCACTGAGAATGCAGCATAGTCCTTATTAAACAGGTATAAGATACCTTACATTGCAGCATTAAATTATTGCAACACTAGGAAATAAAACAGCAACTTGTATAGAACAAAATAAAGCATCAGAATTTGTGAATAGACTTTTTGAACATTATTTCTAATTTGTAGAATATATATATATATATCGTAAGATTTACTTGTTATTTAAGAATTCCCTACGGCAATATAAAATAATCTGTTGCCTAAGGCATGTGCAACAAATTTATAACGATTATTTCACTTACATGTAACGCAAATCGAATCTCAATTATGTCTATTTTTATGATATTTACCTGACAGCAACTATGTATCGTATTAATCAAATAATTCTTTTTGCATGACGCCCGTACGGTAAATGTTAATTAAATATTGCATACTAAGTTACAAGATAAACACATATTAATTTTCGTTATCGAGAGAATGTGAGGAGTTATCGGCAAAAATGTTCGAAGATGTTCTTGGCGGTATAGTGTCATTAGAAAACTCTTCCATCAAACTACCTCCATTCACCGTCGGTTCTGAGCTGTTCCTTTCGAGCAAAGAATTGATATCACTTTCATCGCTCGAATATATTCCGAGAAATTGGTCTGTCAAAAAATCCTTTGTTCTTCCGTAAATAGGTCTACATTCATTTTTGTTTCTTATGCCATTTTGCGTCGTACTCGTTAATTTTAAAATCTCAATATTTCGAGATTGTAAAATGTTATCGTTACTTTTAATATCTGAATTTGAAATTGGCTTTCTCTTGACATTTTCTGAAGTAGCTTGAAAGTTCTCGTTCGAAAGTTGTGTCAGTTTTTGAAGCTCTTCGCCAATTGATTTTAATATCGATGTTTGACTGTATGAATTGACAAGTGACAACGTCTTAGTGGGAGATATTTCCGTAGAGTTTTCCAAAGTGAGATTAAACTCATTTTCCTCCTTTTCATCATTTAAATAGCCTAATTGACGATCGTCATCATCATTGTTATCAAAATTTGACGATCGTGACGTAACATCATTATCAACATTTACGAAAGATAAATTATTCTCGGATACCTTATCTTTAACATTAATATCGATAGCACTCAAATATTTCTCATCTTGTAAATCATAATAATTATCGTATTTTAGCGATTTAACAGATGACGTGGCACTTAAATTATCCGAACCATTATTGTTCAAGCACAAAATTTCTGGATTTTTTTCCTCGATCATGTCGTTGTTATAACCTTGACTCGATGAAATTTGGTCGTACGTATAATTATTTCTTCCAACGGAGTTTACACCGGCCGTATGAAAAACATGGGACGGAAAATCGTTAATTACAGCGACGTCACTTGCACCCCCGTACTCTTCGATCTGTCCGGCCAAAACATCTCGTATACTTTCTTGCGACACCTCGATACCAAAGTTCCTCAACACACTGATTATAAATTGAACTGGTAAATTATCGTTAATCGCACGGTCCGTCTGGCAATTCGCATCGAACACTAAGATATTCGTCGCTTGAACATCTTCGACGCTTAAATGCATGTTTCCTCGAGGCTCGGCCAAATCTCCTGCAATCGAGGTTTCCGATTCGCTGACCTCTTCTCGACCGATAAATATTATGCACAAATCGTGGCCATTTTCCTCTTCGGCGATGTGATTGCTGTTAACATTGAGAAGAAACGAATGGCTCAGGTTATTCCGGCCTTCCGTTATCCACTGGGAATCGGGCAGCGAGTCTCGATCTTGCACGTATATCTCATTGTTCACTCGGCAAATGAAATTCACGCTGAAATCCTCGCGCCGCTCGAAATTCGGAGATGACCCCTCGAGTCTCGTTTGAGCGTGCCGGAAAATCCTTATTGTGATCTCAGGCTTGAAGAAGAAAGCGTTGTGTAATACGCTGACGGTATCGTTGTCGACGATGTCGCGTTGGCTCTCGCGAAATCTCTTGTTTTCCGAAGGTTCGTCTAGCAAACCTTTATTAGTCAGTATGATACCTTGAGGATGAGGACTCCACTTGATATTCCTCGTGACCTCCCAGAGATTCAGTGGACGCGTCATGTCATGCCTCGCGTTACGATCGTCCAGGTCGAAATGACTGTCTGTGTCATCGCGTGTTTTGGATAAACAACTCATGACTCCAGCTTCTGAAGGATAACCGGAGACATTATCGTTGTTCAAGAGACGATCGAGATTTACCATTGGAATTTCGGTATCTTTCTTTCGTGCTGACGACGCCGCATGCTTCGACGAATCATTTTTTCTCCCGTCGATCAGATTCCGACCCGAAAAAGTAAACCCTTTGTAAGTTGCTGGAACTTCCAATTTCAAATCGTCGATCGATCGCTCGAAGTTTCTCGATAAATCCTTCCCCGTTATTGTTTCTACTTCATTCCCGAACAGCGCGGTGCCTTCGAAGGTTTTCAAATCTCTCACCTTGGAAATTTCGGCTACCTTCACCACCGATCGCTCGTAACCCAACGACGAATCGTATCTTTTGCGCGCCTCCAGCTCTTTCTTATCCTCCAACAAGGTTTGCTCGTTGTAAGCCTTTAAAGCTCTCAACTCGATCGCTTCGCGTTCCTCGAGAGATAGTCTTCGGTTCGGCCGTAAATCGTATCGGTTTCTCGTCCTTGCCCGTTTCTCGTCCTCCAGCATGAAATCATAAGTTTCCAAAGTGCTCGCCTCCGTCATACCGTGTACCTGAAATTTCCCGTAAGTCTCCTTCCCGAACGACTCGAAATCGCTGACTGCGTGCAAATCGGGCGACCGTGTGCGCTGCTCGCTTAAAGAAATCACCGACTCAGAGATTTCGGTCTGAACGCTCTTCCGATTTTCCGATTCGTCGCCCGCGACGGATCTTTTCTCGTATCCCGAGGGACGTGCACTCCCAACCAGAGACACGCTGTTCCAGTCAGCGACCGCTTCCGTCCCCGAATATTCTCGGGACGTTTGCGTTCGTTTCTTCGAGCTACGCCCCAAATGTATCAACGCGGAGCTACGTCCGTTCGATTCGTCCCCCTGCGTGACGATATCCGAAGCGAAACCCTTCGATTTTTTCCCACCGATGTCGCGACTGTCACTTTTGTCCTCAACATTAGTCGATCGCGAGTGCTCCTTGTTCTTTTGGGAGTTAATATTCCTACTCAAAGTACAGTGGCACGTAAGCGATGACATTTCAGAACTTTCAGAATTCCCATTTGCGTTCACAGCTAAGGCCGTCTCGACCCGGCAAGGATGTTTTCTCTCATCAACCTCGCCGATCAATTTGTATTCGTAGCCTACAGGAACGGGAGAAAATTCCGCTTCCGCGTCTTTGACAGGAGAAGAACGTGATTCGGCCTTCGGGTTCCTTTCATATTCCTTCGAAGGATTTTGCACAATTTTCGCAGCTTCCTGTGCTTCTTCTTCCTTCTCCCCTGACACGACATTAAAGTTACTTGATTTCGTCACTGCTATGTGACCTTTCACTTTATCGCTCGTAACGTGTCCATTTTTTAGCAGTGAAATCGTTTCTTCCCACCCCTCGGTTGAGATTTCCTTCTTCCCGTCCCGCAAAACCGTCTCGCTGTTATCCTTTTCCTTTTCCTCCCCCGTCGAAGAACGTCCGGCGGCATCCTCCTTTTCCAAAGCGATGTCTGCAGTTCTTTCTTCGTCGCCTCCCTCATTGTCTACCGCGGCCCGGCCGTTTCTGAGAGCACCTTCTATTCCATATTTGTCCCGAGGAAAACGTGTCATCATATTTTCCACCGGATTAAATATCCTTGCGGTCGCATATCGTTCGTCCCAATAGGAGCGCTCTTGTATTCTCGCGCGTGCGTCCATCACATCCTCCGCAGTGATATCGAGCATCTTCATCGATTTCTCCGCCACGCTCAAGTCGTTGCCGATCGAGTCGTGATCGTTCGTACCGTTCGTATCGTAACTATCGTTGATGATCAGAGTCGTCAGGGATTTCGTAGCCCGCAATTCGGGACACACTCCATTAAGCTTCACTCTGTTGGACGATTCCTCGGGAGACTCGTGCAAACTCAGCAGGCTCGCGCACTTACCTCGTCGGGCTATCGCTATGCAAAGACTCGCATCGTCCAGAGAATATCCGGCTCTTCCGACCGTGTCGATAATCCCCGTGTCATTTCTCCGTACAATCGATTCGAAAAACTCCCGGAGCTTCGCCACTTTTCGCAGTTGCATGTACCAATTAAGGGTCGTGCACCATTTCCAAATTGAGATAGCTAGAATAACTGACACTCTTACAAAATTTATTATTTAATCCCGTAAGCAGAGAGAATTGCCGGCGGGACGAATATCCTAACATTTTCCACGGGAGAGATAAATTGAGTAAAAACAATTTTTTAGTAATAAATCCTTTCTCGTTTTACTTTTTATGCTGTCGCACGTTATGCTACGAGAGATGCGAAATGGCAAAAAAATAAAATTATTTCACGTCGAAACAAGATTGAGAAATCTCTCTTCATGATAATTGTATTATCGATCTTTTCAAGAATGCAAAAGTTACATGTCCAATATGTACACAAACAATAATACAGAAAATAAATATCTCCCTGCTTCCTCTTCTAGATTGATTCTGTTTCTGCTCACTTACCAAGCCGTATTGCTTTCTTTGCTATAAACTCGACGAGAAGCGATGTTGTGATACTTCCGTTACGCCACAGTATTAAAGTAATGGTAACAACGATAACTTCCAGGAGGATGTCTTTGACGAAACTGAGCACCATCCAAAATATGAGCAAGTCCTGCCGATCTCGCATTAATATTGTATAGATATTAGCGATATGAGCGACGAGGGACACACTATTGATCACAAATCGAGCCACGACGATCTGCGATAAAACTGGAAATATTCAATATTGCATAAGTTTCATGAAAAAAAAAAAAAAATATATATATATATATATCAGCGCGATAATAAAATATATCTTAAATCAAGAGAAATAAGGTTAATGAATACAAACTGGTCTTAATCCAATCGATATCCGTCACATCAGAATTATCAGGTTGCAAAACTGGCAATTCCCAAATTTTCTTCAGCTGCAGATCGCCCTTGAGCCAGCCCCAATTGAAGTTATTGCCAATCTTATTAAAACATGACGCAATTAGTTTAAATATAAATATAACAGTTTTTCTATGCAGTTGGCGAATTTCCACTGTATGATCGAAATACGTGTATATTGAAATAACCTTTTCAGGCGACTTTGTAATTTAAAAATTATCGTAAAAAATAATGATCTTGCCAGTGAAATACGATGAAATATTATAATAATAAACAATATACCAAGATACTTACTAAATTAAATAGACCTACGGCATTTATTAATAATATCTGCAGTTGAAGAGAGGTTTTTCTGACGGAACGAAACGTCATATATCGAGATCTTCGGAACCAATTCATCGTTGAGCTTATCTTCCGTCCTTACGATCATTCTCACCATACGAATCCTTCAACTTTGAATTTTTTTTCAGTGAAATTTGAAAAATCTGGTTATAAATATAGTTTGCTTAAGCTCAGGTTAAATAAACAGAACAACCACGGACGATCGTCCGCTATCGATAAATGTGCAAAATTCCGACGTTTCATTTTCTTCAGTTTTGTACACGTGGAAATGTGTTCGTCAATGCTGCGAGCTGCTTGCCACCGCAAATGCTTTTACTTTAGACAAATATGGAATTGCTATTCACGCATATGAAAGTTTCATTAACTATGTGCGCAAATATAGCGGCAATGTCAGTCAGTTCATCGCGGCATTATCTCAAAGTCACGTAATATGCAAAAACCAGCAAACATGTCAGCGTCGTATATCAGTTATCTTGGGTTTTTTCTTCAGGAATCTGCCTCCAAAATTACGCTGTAACCTAATAAACTCTATCCGTGTAATAATACATAACATTTTAATATAAATAGATTCTAATAAATATGATAGATAATACAGATGAAAGGAGGATGCTTGTTGAGCCAATTTATTATTATATCTCCTTTTATTCAGATTTACTTATATATCGCGTCAATACAACAATTAACCCTATAAACGCGTAATATTCCTAGAATATTTTAAGAATGTAATATAATATTTTTTAATATCATAGGAATGTTCTATTGATGATATATATATCCATTTCACATAATATTCTTCACATATTATAAAAATGTCCTTAGAATATTTAAAAAATTATAATAATAATATAGAGAAATATATATAAATAATTAAAATAAATTAAAAAATATATGTATAATTTTTTAAATATAAAACGTATTTTTACACAAAATTACTTCGACTTTATTTACATAGTAAAACAATTGATATTACAATACATTTGAAATAAGAAACTACAATTATATATATTATATATATATACATAGAGTTTAATATTTTTAAGCTATATATAATATACAATAATATTAAGTAATATTATTTTTTTAATACTATTAGGGGCGAACCTGTAACCATCTATTAATACTCCAGAAATATTATATAATATTAAATAATATTACGCACTTGTAAGAAAGAGTCCTCTGTAGAAAAAAGAACCGCAGCCGATCATACGCTCAGGATCGCACGAAGCTCACCTTAAAATACCGTAAAATGGCCGTTTCATTACGCAGTACACTTTATCAGAAGCGAATGAAAGAGAATCTCTCGACGATTGCAGAGGAAATTATACGAGGCAATTAGCGGAATAGAAGCTCCCGTCACTCCTCGTTACGCCGCCTCGAGACCGTATCGAGCCTGCGGCTGCAGCGAAACGTCTAAACGCGAGAAAGGTCGGTACGGTTGCAGCGCAGAAGTGCCGCGCTTCCCCCCTCCCCCCCCCCCCCC
>NW_014556881.1:284009-304203 GCF_001313825.1 Dinoponera quadriceps | reverse complement strand
GGGGGTTTATCTCATCTTCTTCTGCCCCGCATATTAAGAATCTGCGCGCAAAAAGATCCTACGTGGGATTCGTACGATTCCACACGCGAGCAAGCGCGCGGGCTCCGAGAGAGACTCGCTCTCTTCCTCGCGCGTCCTCCGCGCGCGTCTCCTCGCATCTCCGCGTCACACGCGCGATATATGCCATTCGCGGCCTCGGTAGCACACACGACGGCCGCATGCTGCGCGCGGCCGGCCTTCCTGGTGTGTTGGTCGGATATCGGTGTAAGTGTAGGTGTACATGTAGGTGTACACACACCGTCGAGGTTTGGCGCGGTCGCGTACTGTTCTTGGCACAGTTTCTGGTCATCTCCTATTGCGAGCGGAACGGTGCGATACTTCTCCGCTGGACCTGCGTGCGGTACTCTCTCGCGCGCGCGCACGCGGCACCTCCTCCTGTTCCGCTCCGCGTCCGTTTCTCCGACCGTCGTTTCTCTCCCGCGAACACGTCTGGCACCTGTCCGCGCGGTATATCCCGGGGGAGAAAAAAAAACACGAGTCCCGCGTACTGAAAGAAGTGAGTACAGAAGTCCCGGTGACATTTAACCGGAAACAGTTTCGAAAACAGACCACCGGAGAGCGATGAGCGCGCGCAGCACCCGGGAAATGTATCTCTATCGTTGGATAATTAATCTAAAGTGAAGGCTAACTCGGTCGGTGACGAAGGTGGGTGCAGAAACGGGATAAAAACGGTAACTTGTACACAAGGTGGCTCGAATAATGATGTAATCCAATCGTTACTTCACGAGGTGCTGTTACAATTCGCGACTGTCGCTACGGTCCGGTTTATAGACAATATAGAGGTGTACGCTCGCGACATTTGCATTATTTAATGCGTATTATATACACATACGCACGTACACGCACGCTTGCGTATGTACAGTGTGCTCCCCCTTCGTCGGACTATTTCCTAATCGAGGATTCTCCGAAAAATTCGCAGGCGGTGTTTCCATAACGAAAATGTCACGAGAAATTATACGTTACGCTTATTCTATTGCTGAAATTGCTGAATTCAGTTTGTAATGTTGTAAAATTCTAGAAAAGTGTTTCTGAAATTGTGAACCTTTAACCACTAAATGTCACATGAAAATTTTACTAAGGTAAAATATATTTAAATGTCATTCCACAGAGGTCGATATAAATTAAAAATTCTAATAAGAAAATGTCATGGTCACGTCATAATTCCCTAGATATGAACGATTAACATTGGCGCCGATCATTGGCGTCGTGTGGATTTTGCGCGCTCGGACCCGTAATATTGTGAATGTATACGATCGTTCATCTGCTATTAATAGATTTTTCACTTTAATTTTCACCGCTCAGTTGATTCTGCTTTCTGGCCACGTATATGTATTGTATACGATAGCTATCAGCTGATATTGACAAGTCAATTACTATTGATAAATTTTAACTGTTACAGCGAAAATAAAATTTTAACAAAAACATACTTTTCATGTATGGAGTCATCAATGGAGTCTGACAAAGATTAGACGCGCCTAATGTATTCTAAATGGTCTGGAAAAAATATTAATAACTATCACATAGTAATTAATTAAACATTTCTTATTCCACCTATCATGTTTAGGTATTTAGATCGCACGTTGAAACTGTTGATTATTCAAGAAAGCAGTGAAACGTCTCAAAGCAGTTAATCTGCCATTGCGATAATTGGAAATTAATGTCAATAAAATCAAAAGTGATCATAGGTTTAACAAGCGAACAGATATTATTGACGCTCAGTGTACGTGCAATTTGGCACGTGAATCGCGATTGTATGGTTAGTATGTACTTGGAAATCGCATGACATTAACATTCTTCGCATCTGTAAACACTGACGCAAGTTGACTTTTTTACTTTGATGAAACTGCGCAATGACGTTTGGTACAAATGGCTAAAGGGGATTTACTTAAAAACCCTCTATCTCTCTATGATATTTGTGTGATTATAAAATTATATAAATTTGGTATTATATATTTATAAAATTAATTTATCTAACTTCCTTAATATTCATATACTTCATTTATTGAATCCACCGTATAACAAATATTTAAAATAAAACAAATGTAATTAAACGAAATAAATAAATAAATAAATAAAATAATAAGTATAACAGATAATTTAAACGACTCATACAAATATACGCTTATTTTTTATAAAAAGCTCCATAATTGTATTATATTGAAATTTATATATATGTGGCAAATGAAACTAATCGTAAACAGTTAATTAAGTAATTATTGAAAAATTAATTCTAGAAATATTATTATTATTTTATGTATGTATATTACAGTTTGTTAATAAAATTATATTATTTTAATGAGATATAATTAAAGCAAAACAAATTAAGGAAACATAACAAAAAGAAATTTGTTTAAAAAAATTTCGCTGTAAACAACATTTAGAAAACTCGGGAAATTAAGTTACTTCCGTACAGATAAGACCGTGAGTTAATACGGGATTCTTTAGGATGTGTTAATTCTAGTCTACCGAAGAATATCGATTTTCTTCGTTTTCCTAATTCTTAAGCCGCACATTCCGTTTCTTATATTAATTAAATATCGAGCCGCACGCGAAATATCTCTGCAGGGCGTCGTCCATTTCTTTACGTTCACGATCAATCGACATATCTGGGTCAAGAGAACCGATCTTGCCCCATTTGACGGCCTCCTCCCATTCCTATTGAGTAGTATTGTGTATTTTTACCATCAACGTTTTTCGCGAGTCGCTTACTCACCGGCTAAATTTAACGTTAATCCCGTGTGCAAGGCGCACGCGGGTCGATCGCGACGTTACTTTCCGCCAAAATGTTTTCTTATTCCGATAATCACACTCAACATCCACAAGTACACACACGCATTCCGATGTGACAACATAGCGTAATTTTTGCTCACGTATCTTATCATATTATTGCATTTGAAAATGTAAACGAGGTCAACGTCATTAGTAGTTCTAACGATACCGCTAATCTAAGAAGAATAAAATTTACTAAATTTATGCAAAATTTAAATACGTGGACGGGAGTAACGAAGGCATAAATATCGACTGGTAATTTTTATTTTTATTAACATACAAATTAGATTATTAGTTAATAATTTTCTCTACATGCGCATAAAATTGTATGTAATGTGTGATAATATCGTTCAATAATTTACTTGAAATGTAGACGTTGCGTATTATTCAGTGCTGCAAAAAAGGCAATCAACGTGCGGGAATGATTTTAAAAATGTTCTGTGACATATATGACATTCATTTTCCGCGAGTGATAGAATTATACTACAATACTCACCTTTCAAACTGTTCGCTCTCTTGAAAACGATTAATCGAGCTTCACAATGACCTCTTGTGGCGATGATGTAATCCCGCGCGGGCCGGATAGAATCGTACGTTTCAGAATAGTGCGCTCTTCCGTAATACATCTACCAGCAACACGACTACTCTATGTCAGAAGGAGAGAGCCATATTCTCCTATACTCGTTGTAATCATAATTTTTGAGTTTCTGCGCATTGTGTAGAACGAGTCAGTCGCATGGAATTCTCTTTCTCGAAACGTTCTCGTGGGAGTATCTCTCTTTCTCTCTCTCTCTCTCTCTCTCTCTCATAACCAGTCAGAATGTCAAAGATCGCTAGCTTACCTTAGTCACTGCCGATTACGACATCAGGAATGAGGGAATTCATGCAAAGTATTCTCATATAAAGCGATCTTTCTGTCAACACGAAACCGGCTTATAGTCGGATTATTAGAATTATGAACTATGCAGTAACTATATTTCGCGCTTCTACTAGTCCCACACTAGCATACAATCGTTATCAATGTTTATGATTCGATTCATTTCGTATTTTCACCCGATGCGTCGTATCGCTTGAATTACTGACATATCTGCGAGTTCCTCTCCTCCCCCCCCCCACTTCTCCCTGATTTATCTGCTTTGCACCGACCACCTTGAACTTTGAAGGGTGATCGGCATGGATGAAAATTTTAAGAAATATTGCTCGACCTTCCACTTTTCTAACGTCACACACACACACACACACACACACACACACACACACACACACACACATACACACACACACACACATGAACGAAGATAATAGAAGTATCAAGGATGCTCGTCTTTGAATCAGATACAAGTTCCAAAGTGTCGGTCAAGTACATTCTCTCACTTAGTGGAGATCGCAAGGTAATCTTAATCGGCCGGTGCTTCTATTACGACGGTGACGTGATGGTGCGACGGCGAACGTGAACGAGAGAGTTCGCAGGAAAAACAGTGGACCATGTGTCGCGTTTCCTTATAGGGACAGGAAGACCTCAAGCAAACTTCCTCGACGTTCAACCGTCATGGATGGCGTGTTTATGCTGAGAAAAAGATTTCTCTGAATTTGGTCAATTTTACACTCGAACACATTTCATCATCGGCATGCCCCGAAGAAACTAATGTTTCGATTAATAAGTACGATTATTAGATTCTTCAACGAATACGTGCCTTTACCTTAAATAAAAATTTGTTTGAAACGAAAGATCATTTTCTTACGAAAAAATCATTTGCTTCATTTTACTTATTTATTGTGACCAAATAATACTTTATTTGGTTGAAAGATATTATTTCAAATAATATAATAGCGTTTTCTCTGTTAAATAATAGAGTTTCCTCGAATGGGACGATAAAGTTTTTACTCAAACAAATAATATTTCGCGTATGTTGTTTCTATGAATCAAATTTCAGTCAAGTAAATAGAAATATTCAATATAGTTAAATAATAATGATAAATAGCGAAGTATATTCGGTTATTAAGAAAAAAAAGTAATCTTTCTTTTTCTCTCTATTTCAGGATGCAGTTGAAAACGTGTTGCAGGTGCTGTTCCTTGAAGACGGGCACAATATTCAGCGGAGTATGCGGAATCGTAAGTTCGATGTCTCATTTCTATCTTTGCTTGTTCGTAAAGCGCGCCGATTTACAACTATACGATGTAACAAATGCAAATAATATCGTACAATTTGATGTTTCGATATAGGTACTCGCTGTGATTTCCCTAATTGTGATCTTCACGGTGAACGTAGAATGGAAAACAATAATCATCGACATCTTAGACAAAACGGCGGTAAAAATCATCTTCGCCATCAACCTCTGCATGACCATCCTGATCTCTTTGCTGCTCATAATCGGCGCTGTGAGGGTAAGGAAGTATTTTCATTTGTAGAAGCGACAATAAAATATTGGAGGAGAGTCTTCAAACTGCGAAAGATTAATTACATTAAAAGCTAATATAAAATCGTTAAACACAACCCGAAATATTTTGCGACGAAGGTTATTCTATTATAAATTTCATGCATTAATCTTACGTGTGTCTGAGATGATTTTACGCAAAACATAGTATTAGTTGAATGAGTAACACGACGATGTAACCGGCTTCAATTTACAGAAAAATACATTTATGATGCTTCCATGGGTAGTCCTGGGCATTATGTTAGCGGTCGCTCTTTTTGTGAGCGTTCTTTACACTTCGATCATGTTCTTCGTAAACCACGAAGTCCTTAACGGCGTTCTTTGGTTGGTATTTGGTCTAATAGCTGTCGGTAAGTATTTCATATTATTCATTTCACTCCATTGGTCTTTGTACTTCCAATGCAACTTAAAAATTTTTATATTCTTGTTAAATACCGTCCTCAAAAAGAAAACATCTATTCTAAAATTTCTTCCGATATATCATGTTCGAAAATCAACTCCTCAATAATATCTTTTTTTTCCTTAAATAAAAAGTTAATACTGATAAACAATATGATCGTGCACGCAAGAATTATATTAGAAATTAAAATTACATCTGTGAAAATGTCCTAAATTGCACAAGAAGTCCTAACATCATATCTTAAATATATTTAGGATATATTACGATACTTTCTTTAAAATATTCCGTACATGTGATGATTTTGGAACATTTTGTGCTACACGGAATATATACACATCGAAATATACGATAAAAATGTTTTAATTTTTTACAGTGGTGTACATATACATGTGGCTGGTGGTGTATAGTTATTTCCAGCAATTGAAGTTCGACAAGATGAACAGAAGAATAGGCCCATATGGAAAACCATACAATTATCGACGGTCATGAAAGCAAATTTGAATACATAGATACAATTGCACGTTGAGTGGGCGTTCGGACATTGTACATCGTAAAAATATCCAAGTATTTTTCTCGATATGTCGTCGTATGTTAAATTTACTAAAACTGTCTTTTTTATTACGGTGTCGATTTATCATATAAAACGGTGTACAAGATAAAGGGTCGAAAAGAGTAAAGGTGCGGGGAGTTTTTAATTTTATTTAATTTTCATTCGCACATTGTAGATATCTCTGTAGTAGCGTCGTGAATATATTTATATCCACTGTTCGTGACTGCGCCAAAGCAGACATTCTTATTTACACGATTGATTGTTCCGTAGACACAATTTATAAACTGCCTGTAATAATAATTGCTATACGGTAAAATGTTTCAATTATATATAAATGGTATTTATTATTATTAATATACATTAGTATAGTTGCACATATATATATATATATATATATATATATATATATGCAATGTGCAAGCACAAATATTCTCACGATTTTAAGTAACTTTGCTTTTGAGCACAGTTTCAAATATTCCATATACGTCAATATCTGCAACCATTTAATTAGCCAAAAATTAATTAATCAATCATTTAATTAACGAAGTAATTATCTTGCGTTTTTACACATTATTAATTAAATACTACTAAGTGATATACTGCCAGAGATTATTATAATTATTGTCTACAAAAAAATAAATAAAAAGGCGCAGATAACTGACGAACTGACAATCTACTGAAAAAAAACTTGTAATATTGTAAAATAGCTTATAACTTGTGCTTTATAATATAAATATTCCGGGAAAGATACTGCCAGTAACAATAAGATGAGGTAAAATGGTTATTGCGTCGTCAATTAATCAACTTTTGTTCATCCTGTTATTCCAAAAGAGTGAAGTGTTTTTTGATACGAAAACGGGTTTGTGCATGCGCAAACTCTCATATCAATATCAATATCTAGTCGTTCATGTATCATAACAATAAATCTCCGTTCTTCATTGTTTATTTCCTTTCCCCTTATTTATATAAATAATACCTAACTACCTAAAGGGAAGCAAATATTTTAATAAGAAGCGTTATGCCAATACACTGAGTCTTCGGTTCGCATTTGGCCGTCGTGCCATCTTGTTTCATTAAAAGTCAAATCAATTTGTATTGCAACATTTTTTTCAACGCTTCTAAATTCGGATGTAAAATAACTATTAAAGCGCATAGCGCATTTTTGTCGTGAAATTACATCGATAAATTCGTCATTATCAGATCGCGAGGGCTGAGAGTTGTTGACAGATAGTAAAAATCGTTGAAATCGACTTGTAAACTTTGTATCGTTTGCGAATTGCAATATGTTAAAGTAGAAAATATTTAAGTTGGGGGTAGACCGAATGGATTCTCGACACTTTTCCGAATAAATATGGCAAGACTCGCAGCACCGAGGGCAGTCGCGTGACTATCGCATCCAAAATCGATTACCGATGACGACCTCCGAGTGATCTGACGTTCTTCAGAAAATCTAAAATATTTATCAATGTCAAATTCTCTGTATTTTCAATCATATAATTTTTACAAGTAGATCTATGCATGATACAGATTTTAACCCTTTGCGCTCCAAGTGTCAACTTGGTAGGTTTTCAAAAATTTGACATTTCACTATCAGCTCAATCATATATCAGCACAATTAGCAGCAGCAATAAAATTGCGCTAAATTCAAAGAAAATTACAGATTGTTACGGATTGTTATAGATAAATTCTCTTTTTACTTTGACAATATCTATAAATAAAATGTTAATGTCGCGTTAAAAAAGTTAGTTAACATTTAATATCAATACGTCAGATATAAATATAGATTATTTTATAAAGTAATATACATTTATTATGTTTACATTATAATAATTATATAATATAATTTTTACGTATTGATTATATGTATATAAAATATATCATTTTTACAATGAAAAAATGTAACTATTACATAATAAGATTACAATATGAGTCTCTTTATAATAATGGTATATAAACAAATCGTTGCAAATAGTAGTAAATAATAATAGTTGTAGTATATTAAAAATTACCTAAATGCGCTGAAACAGCCGCTTTGATGCGGCCAGCTTAATATCAAATTTTCATAATGTTTATCGACGAACTCATAGTAACCCTCCATACCGCACAGAATAACTAAAGAGAGAAGAGTTCGTCAGGTTCATTAGAAAACATTTCACTTCATTGTTCATACATAAAGCATTATTATTAAGCACGTATACTTACTTTGTTCAGTCGCAAGATCTGCCGCCATACTTGGGAAATTCCACGCTTCAAGATCAACGAGATGCTGCAGAATCTTGGCGCAATATTCAGACACCAAGTAGGAAAATGGTGTTAATTTATTCTCTCGACATCCAAGCTAAATTTCACCGTTACATAAATTTTATTCCAATTAAATTGTGTTCCAATTAAATTATATTGTGTAGAAAGACAAGAATAATGTTTTATACGTGTAGTAATTGAATGAATCATGTAAACATAATATTATAGATACTGAATAATTCTGTCAGTGAACGTTAAATCTTTTTTACGGTTATGTAAATTCGAATTTTCTCCCGTTCCTATGAAGTTATGCAACGTTGACATTGATATTTTCTAAATGTTATTTAACAAGGCGAACGATCGACATAATTTGAGAAACAGTAATGAAATTTTCCGTTAACGTTTTTTAATTAGTTTCTCAACAACTATTTCAAAAATTGCAAAGCGACACAAGATTTTTCTGTTCAGTTTCATTTGTTTTATCCGCACACAAATTGTGTTAATTGTCGAGCATCCCGTATAAATAAAATAAAGAGGAATAAATTCCTTTTGTTTAAGAATGCGAATTATTTAAAAATCCAATTATGCACAAGTGAAATTTTTAATAAAATCAATAAAGATATGTGATTAAAGTTTTACTCACTGCTTTAGCAATCTGCACGATGAGCAATCTGTGAGTAAGAGGGTATCCCATCGGATTGTCATCTCTGGTTAATATTTGGATGCAAATATCAGGAATCTGACACCTTCCGTTTAAGTTACTATGCACGATTCTCATTAGACACCGATCACTTTCCGTTTCATTGGGTGTTCCATGCCAAATCGATTCAACAATCTCCAAATGGCTTAATGGTCGACTAGAATTGAATCTCACCTTTGAAAAGATCCTTGTCCACAATACAGGCTTCGTCCACAAATCGGGATTATTTAAAACCGATTGTACTGGAAAATATTATATCTTACAAGTGTTAATAACACACTTATACATAATATTGAATATCATTAATTGACTAATTTTAAAAAATTGTGTATTTGAATTGAAGATTAATCTGTAATTTTGTCAAAAGATGGTTTAATTCCCTTTGATTTTCGTAGTTTCATGGAGCCTTTCATTCTTTGATTTCTTAAATTTTATTTTGAAATATGTCTTAGAACAACCCAGAAAAAGAGACTTATTGTTTCACAAGTACTTAATCGCGCATTTAAAGATTGAAATAACCGTGTTTTAATAGATTGATTACTTGAAATTATTATATAATCATCAAGTATAAATATTTTTGAATGTTCTATTTTTGTTATTGTAGACATCATAGAAAAGACTTAATAGTTTCTTGTTATTATCTCCGACCTTCCCCTTTTTATGTTCTTTTCACATCTTGTATCCATAAGTAATACAGTAAATTATTACAGTAAAAAGGATTTCTCACTGCGCGTATCACGCATGTATTTACGCTACGTATCTACTTACATAAAAATTCATTTTCGTTATTCGAGACGACATTCATCAGTCTTTTTCGAGTTAAATCACACAGTGCAACTATATCTTCGAGAGCATTGAAAAATCTGTCTTCCAAATGTCGCACGTTGTCATGTAAAAGCGCCGCCGCCAAATTAGCTGTTTCAATGAAGCTTAATCACTAAATCTAGTTAAAATATAATCGCATCTGACAAATATGTATAATATAATAGGTTGCACTTTATTGATAAAAATTATTCAGAAAAAATGTACAGTTATTTGACAACGTTTCCATTTACTGAACAGTTTGAAGGTCCGCGCGATATCGGTCAATTTTAAGGATTTCTTACCTTCGGTTAAAGTAACACCGAAAATTACGTCAACATTCATCCGCTGGGCTTTATTGTAAATGTAATCGAGCACTTTGTTTAAGGCAATTAGTTTTCTCTCTAGAACAGTCAATATACACTTTATTTCCTGTGATGCAAAATATATCAGATAGAAAAAGATAGAATCAGATTCTGCCGGTTAGCAGAATTTTGAAAAAAAAAATCTTCGGGAAACCGTAGTATTTCGCACTTCGCACTTCGGAAAGAATTTTGCGCAAAACCGCTGCGTTATTAACGCACTCACGGAAATTTTCCGGGTCCAGTATCGTTTCAGTTTGCAACAAAAAGGAACCGAACAGAAGCAGGATCCCGAAGACATTGCGAGAGCCGATAAGTCTGGTTTCCATCGGGACGGCTGGACGAAGAAAACCTCGTAATTTCCACTTGCACGCCTATATAAACCGAAGCCCCTCTTCTACGAACGGCACACGAAGTCTAAGTGAAACTGAACGTCGGCGAAATTTACTACCGGCCAATTTTTCTTCGTCGAGGCTTGCATACGACGCCCTCGAAGTAGGTCGAAGAGGAATGCAAAAAAGGGGACGCATGGTACCACCGCTACCACTTTTTCTTCATGAGTCAGACGTGTCCTGACAACAAACGCGTTCTCTGCGGGATTATCGTGGCTTGTACAACCACCTACGGGAGATTCACCCTTAGCCACGATTCTATTCCGGTAGAATTGATCCTATTCCGGCCGAGAGTTGAGAGAAACGGAAGATTCACTAATTTATAACATCCTTTTCGTACAAATTGAAGATCATTATTTATTTATTCGTCAATGTAAAAAAGTGTTATAATTTATATCATAATTTATTTCAACGGCCGCATGATACAACGAAATATGTATCAATCAACAGTTATTATTTTGTAATCTCACTTTTTATGTAAGATATTTTTTTATATCGTAAATACATAAATTATGACGCAATTAACACAATATAATACATTATATATAATTCCTTCATTATGTGACAAATATTTTCTGAATTCTTACAAACTCAAGTGAAATCCTTGCTCGCTAAATTTATCATGCAGCTTCGTGATGTAAATTAGCTTCCAAACTTTCTACAATACCTTCTGTTTCTTCCTTTCCTCTTTATTAAATAACTTTTAAATATACAGATAGAAAAATCTTCGTAAGTATAAATAATTAGTTATAATAATTAGTAGTAATAATAATTAGTTTGTTCCTTAAGTCTAATTTCCATAATGATAGAAGCATAATGCTATATCCAATATTAATAATAATTATGATATTAGTATTAAATATAGCACTAAACATCCGTGCTCGCTTTTCACGGCCTTATACTTCTATCGTTATTTTTCTAACGGTGCTGTATAATACTTCATAATTTCAACAGCTATACATCAGTTCTGTTCCATTGTATATTTTTCTAATAACTCAGGAATTATATATTATCTATTTATTCCCTAAAAAGGCATATAAATCATTGTTTCCTCTTTTCCGCCATGCTGGCGGTATCTCGAAATTTCGATCTTAATACGTTACTTATTTCGACCTGCGCAAGCGACTGTCATCGCGAAGAATACGCGAAAATAGCATCAGGCCGCAGGTTTATTTTGCGCCTATTTCATATATGAATTTACCGTTTTAATATTGAATAAACTATATATAAATAAATAAAATATAATTTGTGCAAATTGATACAACCATATATCTTATATAATAGTTTACATTAATTTTCTATCACTATTGTACAGTCTTTAATCCTTCCCACAAATTGGGCAATAAATAAAGGTATTGTATCTTTTTTACACCACAATCATTAAACGTGTTTAAGTTATAACAAGAACGTAACTAACAACACCTTTCTAAACTACACGCTTGTAGTCGATTTGCCAATTACAGCTATTCAGATTATGAAATTATCATTATTTTCACTTAATTATTGTGACCAACAGAATCAGCCAAAATGCGGAGAACTGAATCAATTAGCGGAAGAATCGAATTTTGCTTTGGTTGTAACACACACACACACACACACACAAATACATACACTATATGTCACATACATGCACATACGCAACATTCCATTTACAAGAATAAAAGCCTTTTTACCTTTAAAATATTTACAAAAAATCATCATTGAACAATATATACTTATGTATCATGCAAATTCTGTCACATCGATGTTTCCCTATACATTATTTTAGAAACTGCATTTTGACTATTATAATTTAATATTCAAGTTCAATACTCTACTTTTGCAATTTGCGCATGATATAAATATCAATATATATATATATATATATATAACACATATGTTAGCACTTTGACTGTACTTATTCCCAGAAAACTTTTTAACTGTCGCAAGCAGATTTCAAGAGCTTGCTCAGATGGTATTCAAAGCAATGAACGTCCTTTTTGTGCACAAATCTGTGTACATGGAATAGAATATAATGTAGCTCCTAAGTTACAATAGTAAACTGTTGTTGTATGTGTACAACAGCAGTGGTCAAAGTGTTAACATATACATATATATTATTATATATGATTATTTTTTAAAAAACATATAACACATATATAATAAGTATTATATGTATGCTTTATATATATATATATATATTAATAGAATCTTATATCTCTATAATCCTTCCTGTGTTGATCACAAGTGATTATGCTGTTCTGCATTATTCCCAAACTCAATCTCCAGTTGCAACCTATAGTCCATAGCGACGAAGACAATGACCAGAAGCACTGGTAAACGGAATCTCGATTGCCAGCCCAACTTCAACATGAACATCAAGGAACGATGTAGAGTGCCGCCGCTTCCCAGGAAAATTTCAGAAGGTAGCTTTTGCATGATGATCAGCTCCTCTCGTGCAGATGTGATCAGGTCGATATGCAAGTACACTTGTAAGGTTAGCGTTCCACTACCACAAGAAATATCTATGTATATATATCTTTAATTTGTATTATTTTCGTTAATATCAGATTCTCAGCAATTTATGATTGAATTCACTCTTCCAGAGTACGTCGACGATCTTAACAGCATGGCCAGAGATTCATATCTAAACGAGTAGCTCTTGTTTGGCAATCACATACTCGACAAGGATGTATGCATTGCCGTACCTGTTAAATTAAGAAGAATTATCGTTAGTTCTCTTTGCTAGAATATTATTCTAAATTGAAATCACGACGTGACGTCGTGTGTTACTAAATATATTGTACAGATGCTAAGCGTACCATCGACACTGTTGTTTGATAAATCCCGACGTTGAAGGCTAACGATTTACACACGTCTGTGCCTCTGCGCTGTCTGATAATAAATCCGTAGTATGCACTTATTTTAACATATATCGAGACGTACGCGTGAATGTTAATTCCACTCGAGAAAGAGGCTTGGAATGTTGATCGTCCTCTGTTTTCTTTTCCAAAAAACCAGTAAATGGATTCAATTACACGTAAGGAACACATGTACAGTCGCGCCCGCGAACCAGATACGTAACCGCTGCTGAACTATAAAATATCGGGGAATGCACTTTCCTACACGACCCACAGAGAACAATAAGACTTCGCTTCGAGATACGTTGTGTCTGATGTTACGCAAATATGACGCAGATAACAGATTTCTTTCGTTGAAATTTATCCTCACCGAAATTTACCCTCTTCAGCTCCGCTGGAATCACACTGTAACGGAGATAAAATACGCGAAAATAATACAAATGCACAGCACGATGGAAAAAATGATTTTAATATTTTATCATATATATATATATATATATATATATGTATCGTTATCATATATATATATATGTGTATCTCGAATATATTTTTTTTAAGGTAACAAGTTTAAATATTAATAAGAAAAGAAATAAATATATAACTTGTTATCTCTTTAGCGTTACGTTATTATACTCACAAATTCCAAATTTAAATTTTAAGAGTATGACAAGCTCTATACTCATTGAACTTGCTCAAGATCAAGTGTAAATAGTATAATGAAGTGTTTAAATGGAGTCCTTCTAAGTGTAGGAAAATATGGAAAATGTACGAAAGGTATATAAAGTGCAGATAAGTACGCCATCTCTAGGGTCCTGACTCACTTATGCCGGTTCCAACCATTATGGTGAAATGGTTTAAATCTAATCGACGATTAGCGACTTACGGGATTAACCAATCATATTGATAAGTTTAGCTAATCAGCCAATACGATTGGTCAATTCTGTTGAGTTAATCGTCAATTAATTTAAATCATAATGAATGACAGAAACGGCCCAGAGCTCAGCGACGAACACACGATCATTCGTGTTCTTATCTACACCTTTGTGCACTCAAAAGGAGTCCATTCATAGGCTCGTATTTTGAGCTCTCTTTTATTATGATAAAAATGGCTTAGAAATCATCCGATTGGCTGAGAAGCCACATTTAAGGCACTTTTTATCGATAAAAGAGAGGTCAGATTACGGTACGCTTTACGCTTCTCGCACTGGTGCGAGAAGTTCGGCTATAAAAAACGGAACTTAGATGTCGTTGATCTCACTTAAAAAACGTCGGCGTTATTAGCTCGTCTTTGACATCGTCACTTTTTCGATGGTTAGACCTGTTACGGGTCGGTCGACAGGACTTTCGTCCTTGCACGCGCTTCGTTCAAACGTATTTCTATGACTCCGCTATTTCTCTCTTTCCCGGTTCTTTTCTATTCTCGTGTTTCTCGGATAGTCGGGATATGAGTGAGAGTAGTTCGTAGGTTTAAATATTGCTCATCTAGCTTTCCTTTGGATATTTATGATCAATTTTGGATCGGTTCATTATTTCTTCCTTATTGTATCCCGGTGCTTACCATCGAAAAAATAAACAATTTAAACCTAGTTTCTCCCTACTTATTGGTGGAACTATCGATGTTCGGAGTTAAAAAAAAGAAGGAACTTCGTTACATTGAAAAAGGAAAGTCTTTTAAGAATTGTCGATGCATAAATGCTTCGAGCTCGGATATATTGAAACGTTATCAAAAAATTTAAATTCAGAGCCTCTGCCGCCCATCACACAACTACTTGCCTGATCCTCTCTCTCTCTCTCTCTCTCTCTCTCTCTCTCTTTCTCCGAGCCAGCACCGTATAATAAAAAAAGGATATTTGTGAGCCGCTTAAATATTTATGTGATCACAGTGACTACCTCATCGCTTGTTTCCCCGCCTCAACTTCTAAATAAAATTCCAATCAGTCGATCAGTTTAAAATTAGAAGATACATTGTATATCATTATCATCGTATATATGATACATGTATTAATACACACTTCTAGGACACCTTATACCCCCCCTCCTCTCCGATGACGTCGAACGACGTCGCTAATATTACCTTTTCCGCAAGAGCCCGGTTTTCGTATATTTTACCCACACAGCACGGAAGAGCACGGGAGAGACGATGTCTCCTTCGGCCCAGCGGGTCGTCGGCGTCATGCGAAAGACATTTAATCGACACGATCGATTATATAATGAGAAATTGTATAGTATTTATTTTAACATTTATACATCGTTGTATTGGATGTAATATCTCTGATCTTCGCAATATAAAAAAAGTTTCATGCTTACGCTATCTTGAGACCAGCAATGGAATTCTCTAGAAGCTTGATCGAGGGGAGAGAAAAAGAAAAAGAAGGTTCGATTAATACAGCGTTGACCTCGCAGGTGACGGAATAACAGAGGCACGTGGCGCGCCGTTTACCTTTAAGTCCCAAACTACAAGTTGCCCGTCTAAACTGCTTGTGCTAAATTCATGATCGGATACCCGGCGAGCACAGTTGATCGTGTTTTGGTGTACGCTGTCCAGCGCGTTATCGTTAGTCTCGTTCCTGGCCTGCCGGTCGAGAGACTGGAACTTTCGCATGGCGGACAAACCGGCGGTCTCCTTCCTCTGCGTGTTGTCCAGCTTCGACGCGAAGTATATCTGCCCGTTGTCGTCCACGGTGTACAACATCGGCATACAGCTATGCCCCTGAGAGACACACAGAGAGAGAGAAAGAGAGGTTTACCTTTCGTTAGTGGTACAATAACAAGGGCGACAAAGAGTTGTGAAAGTTTCGAGGAGGCGGCCCGTCGATTACCGAGACGACAATGTTATTAGATCCTATCCAAATGCAACTTAAAAACGGTAAATGCTCGGTGTACAGTCTGACGACCGCGTTCCCTTTCGCAGCGTCAGCGACGCATATAGACGAGTTGTGCGCCACCCAACAGATTTTATTGCCGCAAGGACTGAACGCTACCGAATGTATCCAGCCGCCTGGAACGTAAAAAAAGGTACAGATCGGCTTGGGAATCGAAGCTTCACCCGAGCAGTTCGGAATGTCCATCCGTGCGACTCGTTACCTCCACTGGGTGTGTTGGGAAACTCAGCCAGCAGTGTCCCTAAGCTGTTACTCTGACCCCAGGGACTGGTGCCGGGGGCGTCTTCCATATCACTGATGAATCCGCTGAAAACCCGGACCTTGTAGTCCGTGGAGCCCGCGACCAAGATCTTGTTGTCCGGATGCCAATCGACAGTGGTCACGGTTGACCTCAGCGGACGCTTTATATGTTTACATAACCACCAGTTATTCTCTAATACGAAGTAACAAACAGCTATAACTCGGCCGCCGGAACCCACGGCGAATTTGTTCTCTGCAAGAAGAGAGGAAGTTCTCTCGTGTAAACTCGCGTCGCACACAAGCGAGGCCCCTCGCGAGGGAATCTCGAGGTGAATCGGCGTACCTAGAGGAGACCATTTGACGCAGGTAGCGGCTCGATTTATCCGAAGGAGGACCCACGCGGGATCCCACTTGCCGTCCTCTTTCTGAGTCCACACATACGCGTTCTTGTCCGCAGAACAGGTGACTATGCGATTGGTCTTTGGCGCCCAGTCGATACCCATCACGGCCATGTGGTGTTCCTGCAGGGTCTCCAGCAACTTCCATCCGGACGAGGTGCGCTTGTGCACCTGGATCTCGTTGTTGTTCGGGCAAATGGCAACCTCTGTGCAAAGCGAAGTCGCGATATCAGCGACGACGACGACGAAAACACGGCCGGCGGATGAAGAGAAAGAGAGAGAGAGAAAAAGCGTGCGTCCCCCAGTTACCTGATCTATCTCTGTTCCACGCATGACAACTGATGGCATCGACACCGAAGTTGTGGACCTCCGTCATTTCGCGCTCTGCTACCTGCGAAAAGGAGATGCCTCGGGACAATCGAGAAGACACGGCGATGCGGCGGCGGCGGCTGCGATGTCTCGCGGTATCTCGATGAATCAGCGGTGCGGACGCTCGCGGAACGGGCGCGGTCGCCGATTAAACTTTATTATTAGCGACACTCCGACGTCCCGGGTCGTTCCGGTCGTTCTACGGCGGCACCGACTAACGGAAATTCGCGGACTCTGGTCAGTCTACACGAATTTCCCCGGCCTCTTTCTGCGGTCGCAAAACACGCCCCTCTACGCACCGGAATTGACAGTCCATCCGTAGATAGCGAGTTATCTGTTCCTCTCGCCAGCTTCGAGGTTATGTTGACCCGGATATACGTATCATACTGTAGACGAGCCACTCTTCACGCCAATCCTGCCCTTTCCGGTAGCGACCTCCGTCTTCGAGGCCCGCCATCGACGCGGGAGAACGTAGACGAGACCTTCCGTGTGCACGAGGAGCACCTTCTTCGAGCAATCGAGACCAGCGGTAGAAACTAACGACGACGGCCGATAATAAGTAGAAATGTTGGTTCTCAATATTTTCTCGTTGAAGAATATCGCTTGTCGATGAACAGCCCGATGGAAATATTGTGCTGGAAATTTTATCGAAATTCTCTCTCTCTCAGTTGACCCCATTTCTTTATCACTCCGTCAACTTCGTCTGATAGAAAAGTATTAATGCCTACGATAAATTATCATTGCCCAATAATTCTATTACTCGAATAATAAAATTACTGAGCAACAGTAATTTATTACTGGCCAATTTATTGTAGGCGGTAATATTTTTTTGTAAGGGAATGTATGCAATTTTCAGTGAAATTCAATAGATTTTAGCAGTATACTTTAACTTTCCTTATATTCGAGTACTGGTATACTGTGAACCCGATGAGAGTTACTGGAAAATTACTGAAATATGTAATAATAAATATTTCGAAATAGATCATTATTTTTGTCGTGAAATTCAACGTAACGTTGTGAAATACGATGTAGTAAATTAGAATATAATTTTGAGAAGTGGTAAAAAGATTTGTGAAATATTATATACGATGAAATTTACCGAATCAACTGAAACCGAAAACTACGTGTACCAATGAAATCGGATCAATCGAGAGAGTATTTCAGCAAAAAAATTTCCATCGGGGTGATAATGTTTTTCACCAAAGAATATTGCTTAATATGCATTGAATAGAAATGTTGCTCGTTTTCTTCCTACTCAACCGCACTTTGCACCTGACGCATCTCCTTGCCGTTCGTTATGCGCTCGCTTTTCAACATTTCTTATCGTCGTTATCTAAAGTCGTTCGGATATTTCCACTGTAGACCGGCGTTCGGGGTTTTGTTCATTATGAAAAGTGTCCACGCTTCGGTTCTGTACGAATTTTATAGGAGAAAGTGAACGACAATATGAAGGGGGATACAAAGATGTGTGAGCAATAGGAAACAACAACGATACGTGTTCTGATGTAAGAAATTTAATACAGTTAAATATTGTTGTATCTATATCGTTGCGTCTATACAAAAAAAAAAGAAGAGTTAAAAGTAGGCAGGCGTATTGCTGTTATTGTTAAATAATACGGAGGCTATATTTATATAATTCTTTGCAAATGACCCGGATAACAATAATGTATCTACAATTTTCCTTGCGATAACGCCGACATATACGCCGCGCATTACAAATCGTATCTATATATATCGTATTTATATATATGTATATAAAAGTGCAAATATGAAAACGTCGCTTGAAGTGTGAAAAAAGTTCATGTAAAATCGAAATTATTTACAATATGATGTATACATACTCTTTATATAGCTCTCCATATATATGTGTTATCACTAATACGTATATATACGAATATATACGAATATATATATATATATATATATATATATATATATACATATATACACACACATATATATATGTGTGTATATATATATATATATATANTATATATATATATATATATATATATATATGTATATATATGCTTCTGTATGTAAAAATCTACATCAAGAACATTACATATTTGCATCTTTTCGCATTCCGGGATCGCAAAGCGATGCATCGCTGATAGGACCTATTCAATTCTCTCTTTTCCGCAGTTTAATCTTCGTTATCCATTTCAATTCAAGCTTTGCGACGCTACCACCAGTACTATATAAATTGTGTATATCGTGTGATATCTAAACGATCGTTGGACGCAACGCGATGCTGTAATTACAATCAGCTGCCTCGAGTGATTAGCTGCGATTGTGCGAACAAAGGCACAACGTTGTCGACATCTTGAATTAATCGGCGAGACGAGGAACAAAAATACTTAATTCAATGAACGTATAGAAAGAACGAATAGAAAACCTATACTGAGAAACCTATTGTTGTTGTACATAATACATTTTCGATCGGATGATACGCCAGTTGGGGACTGTCCAAATAACAATAAATAGTATTAGGATATTAGCTATATAACGTATAACATTCTTAATTCTTCTTCTACTTCTCTAAATCTCTCCTCTACTAAAGGCACTAGAAGCGATTCTAGAAGATAGTAAATATATTCGCGCGATTTTCCGCGGGGGGAATAAGCAGTGTACCGGCATATGTAGGAATCTATTCATGTTATTACGGTATCTGGACAAACGTGTATGTAATGTTGTATATTATTAAAATAAGCATCGGCATTACACACAAAAAATTATATATATATATATATA